>NW_026136853.1:537500-600000 GCF_905237075.1 Dicentrarchus labrax | reverse complement strand
CAGACAGGTAGAGGACGTCTACAGACAGGTAGAGGACGTATACAGACAGGTAGAGGACGTATACAGATAGGGAGAGGAGGTCTACAGACAGGTAGAGGACACCTACATACAGGTAACGACAGGTAGAGGACGTATACAGACAGGTAGAGGAGGTCTACAGACAGGTACAAGAGGTCTATAGACAGGTAGAGGAGGTCTACAGACAGGTAGAGGACGTATACAGACAGGTAAGGACATGTAGAGGACATCTACAGACAGGTACAAGAGGTCCACAGACAGGTAGAGGAGGTCTACAGACAGGTAGAGAACGTATACAGACAGGTAAGGACAGGTAGAGGACATATACCTGTCTATACAGACAGGTAAGGACAGGTAGAGGACATCTACAGACAGGTAGAGGACGTCTACAGACAGGTAGAGGAGTTCTAAAGACAGGTGGAGGACGTTTACAGACAGGTAGAGGACGTAAACAGACAGGGAGAGGGGTTCTACAGACAGGTAGAGGACACCTACAGACAGGTAAGGACAGGTAGAGGACGTATACAGACAGGTAGAGGAGGTCTACAGACAGGTAGAGGACGTATACAGACAGGTAAGGACAGGTAGAGGACATCTACAGACAGGTGCAAGAGGTCTACAGACAGGTAGAGGAGGTCTACAGACAGGTAGAGGAGGTCTAAAGACAGGTGGAGGACGTCTACAGACAAGTAGAGGACGTATACAGACAGGTAGGGGACGTATACAGACAGGGAGAGGAGTTCTACAGACAGGTAGAGGACACCTACAGACAGGTAAGGACAGGTAGAGGACGTATACAGACAGGTAGAGAAGGTCTACAGACAGGTACAAGAGGTCTACAGACAGGTAGAGGAGGTCTACAGACAGGTAGAGGATGTATACAGACAGGTAAGGACAGGTAGAGGACATCTACAGACAGGTACAAGAGGTCTACAGACAGGTAGAGGAGGTCTACAGACAGGTAGAGGACGTATACAGACAGGTAAGGACAGGTAGAGGACATCTACAGACAGGTAAGGACAGGTAGAGGACATCTACAGACAGGTAGAGGACGTATACAGACAGGTAGAGGACAGACAGGTAGAGGCGTATACAGACAGGTAAGGACAGGTAGAGGACATCTACAGACAGGTAGAGGACGTATACAGACAGGTAGAGGACGTATACAGACAGGTAGAGGAGTTCTACAGACAGGTAAGGACAGGTAGAGGACATCTACAGACAGGTAGAGGACGTATACAGACAGGTAGAGGACGTATACAGACAGGTAGAGGAGTTCTACAGACAGGTAAGGACAGGTAGAGGACATCTACAGACAGGTAGAGGACATCTACAGACAGGTAAGGACAGGTAGAGGACATCTACAGACAGGTAGAGGACGTATACAGACAGGTAAGGACAGGTAGAGGACATCTACAGACAGGTAGAGGAAGTATACAGACAGGTAGAGGACGTATACAGACAGGTAGAGGACATCTACAGACAGGTACAAGAGGTCTACAGACAGGTAGAGGAGGTCTACAGACAGTTAAGGACAGGTAGAGGACATCTACAGACAGGTAGACAGTGTTTCATGCTGGCTGCATTATAACATCATCTGGTTTAAGGTGAGTCAGACAGACAGACAGTTGGAGGAACAACAGACCGGCTGTGTCCTGTGACTGAAAGTTAAATTGCTGACAGTGAGAACGTTCACTTCCTTTCATGCCAACAACAGGATGTGATGCTCAGTGTGTCAACTGATGGAATATAAAGCTTGTTAGTAACGTTCAGCAGAGTTCTGTGATAGGATGTTCTCTGATGTTCTCTGATGTTCTCTGATTTTCTCTCAGGTTCTCTGGTGTGTCAGTAGTTGTACAATGAACTCACATAGTACACTCTCAGTCAGAAAGTCACACACACTGTGTACACACTGTGGAGTGTTCTCTGCCTCGCAGTCTGCAGCATTATCTGCATTATGGTTTAGATATTGAGATTTCATTAATATGTCCATTCATTGTGCAGTTTTTATTATTGTGATGTTTCATGAACTCCTCTCAACCACTGAACACACCTGTAATCGATAATAATGCATCATATTGATCACTGAGTACAGCTCAATCTGCTTCCTCTGTGTGTGTGTCTGTGCTGCCCCCTGCTGGCAGCAGCTGCTCTAAGTTCTCTGATTTCCTGCTTTTTCTGCAGGTCAGTGAAGCCATCCTGGACAACGCTCGGCTGATGCTGCAGACGGAGAATGTTCAGGCCAACGCTGAGGACTTCAAGGACAGGTCAGAGGTCACACACACACACACACACACGCACTCATGGGAACAGTGATTATTGATTATTGATGGCTGTAAACCAGTTTCACTCATCAGTTGAGTCACAATTAGACCAGGTTTTTGCAATACAAACATTTAATGTTTCGGTACAGAACATAGACATTTATCTTTTCTACCTTTGGAAACTCCTCCCTCTCCTACGCACCTGCCTCATGAATTAGAATAGTGTGGAACGTTGGTGCCTATTTCGTTAATAAATTCAAATAATATTAATTTTGAAGCAGTAACCTTATGTTGTTATAATTTAGCCTTTCTGAAATTATTGCTTCCCTTCATCCTGCTGGAGAGATAGAATGCTTACTGTATATTAAGCTATATATAGCTGTATAATGTTATAAGGAGTTCGGTCTAGACCTGCTCTATTTGACAAATGTCCTGAGATAACTTCTGTTATGAATTGGCGCTATACAAATAAAACTGAATTGAATTGAATTTACTTGAATGTATAAGGTTAGAATATGACCGTATATCTCAGGGTCCACTAGAAAAGAAAGTCCATGGATTTTGGATAAAGCATCACAGATCTGCCATAAACCTTGACTGCACTGCAGAGGGATTTCCCCTCAGTTAGACCACAAAGACAACAATGGGACCAGAGATCAGGATCTAAGTTCAGTCTCACTCTATAACCTCCAGGCAGCTTCAGCTGCAGTTACTGCACTCTCCCTCGCTGTCTCTGAGCTTCGACTGCAGTTACTGCGCTCTCCCTCGCTGTCTCTGAGCTTCAGCTGCAGTCACTGCGCTCTCCCTCGCTGTCTCTGAGCTTCGACTGCAGTCACTGCGCTCTCCCTCGCTGTCTCTGAGCTTCGCTCAGTCACTGAGCTTCGCTGCAGTCACTGCGCTCTCCCTCGCTGCCTCTGAGCTTCGGCTGCAGTCACTGCGCTCTCCCTCGCTGCCTCTGAGCTTCGACTGCAGTCACTGCGCTCTCCCTCGCTGCCTCTGAGCTTCGACTGCAGTCACTGCGCTCTCCCTCGCTGCCTCTGAGCTTCGACTGCAGTCACTGCGCTCTCCCTCGCTGTCTCTGAGCTTCGGCTGCAGTCACTGCGCTCTCCCTCGCTGTCTCTGAGCTTCAGCTGCAGTCACTGCAGCTTCAGTGTCTGTAAATCCTGAATTTTGGACAATTTCAGAACAATGTGGAAATTAAAACAAAGGGAATCTTCCTGACTCCATCTGGGGATTATTAGCTGAGCCCATTGGAGCAGATAATAGTGATAATAGCGTAATCAATAATTCAGTAATTTAAGCTAATAAATGCCCAGGCTGTTATTAGAAGTTTTACAGTAGTTTGCATATTACTGCGCAAGTGTACAATAATATTATATATTGTATATTGTATGTATAAATAACAATCAGAAATACAGATTGATGAATGATGTAATAAATGAGACTGTCAGGAAGAACACACTCAGACTGTAGTTACTGCACTCTGAGGATGATGAGGATGATGATGAGTAACTTGTCCCTCCGTCCTACAGGTTTGAGAACGAGCAGCCGTTCAGGAGGGCGGTGGAGGAGGAGATCAGCTCTCTATATAAAGTGATCGATGACGCCAACCTGACGAAGGCAGAGCTGGAGGAGCAGATGGAGAACATGAGGGCGGAGCTACGCAACCTGGAACTCAGCCACGAGCAGGTTGCACCAAACTCTGTTAAAAAAAACACTCCATTTAACCACAGACACACACACATTTAACAATCACACAGCTGATCATGTCACTGTGAGAACTATCATCAATCAGCTGATCAATACAAATATAATAATTTAATTCATGAAATGTGTATGTGTAAACAGAATCTAAATTTATTCATTTGTTTACATTTATACACGTATCACTTTATTTTTTTTAACTTAATAACAAAATCAAATAAACAAAGAATAATTATTTAATTAATAATTCGATTTTGGGGTTTTAAATTAAACATTATTTTAATACTGATTCAATCATCATTTGAATTCAATTCAATTCAATTTTATTGGTATAGCGCCAATTCATAACAGAAGTTATCTCAGGACACTTTTCAAATAGAGCAGGTCTAGACCGAACTCTTTAACATTATTTACAGAGACCCAACAGTACCACCATGAGCAAGCACTTGGCGACAAGGGCAAGGAAAAACTGCCTGTTAAAAGGCAGAAACCTAGGACAGATCCTCCGGCTCTAGGTGGGTGGTCGTCTGTCTCTGTCTCGACCACCATTTGAAGGAAACAGAATAATGGAAAATGTGATGATTTGTTAAGTTAATTAATGAATTATTCTACAACACATTAAAATACCACAATAACAAACAAATATAACATAAACAGGTAAATAAATCATACAGATTTATTTATACACTCATGAGCAGTGAACTCTTATGTGACCTGTCCACTTCCTGTCTACTTCCTGTTCCTGCAGGACGTGCGAGTCCTCTACAGTCAGATGGCGGGACGTGAGGTGGACGAACCCGATGCTCCCATAGAAACCAGTCTAGACCAGATCCTGGCCTACATCCGGAGCCACTGGGAGAAGGTGACGGAAAGGAACCGAGCCGAGACCGACAGCTACCTGGAGTGCAAGGTGAGGAAGTCTCACCCGCGCAGGTGTCCTCGTGTACTGGACTGTTCCTTTAAGATGTGTTTGCTGTGTGTCCCTGCAGGAGGCGCAGTGCGTGAGCAGCAGACTGAGTCCTGAGGAGGAGCAGGTGGAGGCGCTGAAGGCCGAGTGTAATGACACCGGCTGTAAGATCCAGAGTCTGCAAGCCGAGACCGAGTCCATCAGAGCGCTGGTGAGACGCACAGCATTTAATAACCTTATCAGTTCAATTAATAACTGCCCTAAGAGTGAGTAGGAGTGTACTCGTTTGTTTGTTGTCGTCCTGCAGAAACGAGGTCTGGAGAACTCTCTGGATGACGCCCGGCACTGGCATGACATGGAGCTGCAGAACCTGGGCTCCGTGGTGTCCAAGCTGGAGGCGGAGCTCGCAGACGTGCGCAGCGAGATTGAACAGCAGCGCCGCGACTACGATACGTTGCTGAGCAACAAGCAGCGACTGGAGCAGGAGATCGGAATGTACCACGGCATCCTCGATGGAGAGGAGAGCCGCTTCCAGCCTGCAGAGACACCGTGAGTCACTGCATGATACCAGCACCACCAACACCACCAACACCAACAACGACACCACCAACAACACCGACACCACCAACACCAACACCGACACCACCAACAACACCGACACCACCAACACCACCAACAACGACACCACCAACAACACCGACACCACCAACAACACCGACACCACCAACACCAACACCGACACCACCAACAACACCGACACCACCAACACCACCAACATCAACACCGACACCACCAACAACACCGACACCACCAACACCACCAACATCAACACCGACACCACCAACAACACCGACACCAACAACACCGACAACACCGATACCAACAACACCGACACCACCAACAACACCGACACCACCACCAACAACACCGACACCACCAACACCAACACCGACACCACCAACAACACCGACACCACCAACAACACCGAAACCACCAACACCAACACCGACACCACCAACAACACCGACACCACCAACAACACCGACACCACCAACACCAACACCGACACCACCAACACCAACACCGACACCACCAACAACACCGACACCACCAACACCAACACCGACACCACCAACAACACCGACACCACCAACACCAACACCGACACCACCAACAACACCGAAACCACCAACACCGACACCACCAACAACACCGACACCACCAACACCAACACCGACACCACCAACAACACCGACACCACCAACACCGACACCACCAACAACACCGACACCACCACCAACAACACCGACACCACCAACACCAACACCGACACCACCAACAACACCGAAACCACCACCAACAACACCGAAACCACCAACACCAACACCGACACCACCAACAACACCGACACCACCACCAACACCGACACCACCAACACCGACACCACCACCAACACCGACACCGACACCACCAACACCGACACCACCAACAACACCGACACCACCAACACCAACACCAACACCACCAACAACACCGACACCACCAACACCGACACCACCAACAACACCGAAACCACCAACACCGACACCACCAACAACACCGACACCACCAACACCAACACCAACACCACCAACAACACCGACACCACCAACAACACCGAAACCACCAACACCGACACCGACACCACCAACACCGACACCACCAACAACACCGACATCGCCAACAACGACACCGTGGACACTGCCAACAACGACACCGCGGACACTGCCAACACCGCCAATACAACCAACACCACCAACACCACCAACACAAAGCTTGTGGAACATATTGTCTGATTGTGCTTTCAGCTGGATAATGTTAGCTTTCTGGCTAAGGTGGACAAATTACTAGCTACGTAACGCAGCAATATATTGTCAGCTAGCTTCATCCAGACTTACTTTGTAGGATACAAAGTACCTTGTTTGCTCACTACCATTATCACTATCAAAATCCTATCTGAGTGGATATGTTAGTTGGCTAACGTTAAACTCCCCAGCTAACATGATCCACGATGCTAACTTATGTATTCTTTTTTTTTTTTTTGTTTTTTATAGTAGGACAGCCAAAGATAGACAGGAAAGGGAGGCAAAGAGAGAGGGGATGACACGCACCAAAGGGTCGCAGGTCAGATTTAAACCCGGGCAAGCAACTCCGTACATGGGTCACCAGCTCTACCGAATGAGCTAACCAGGCGCCTTTAACTTCTGTATTCTGACAAACGGTGCTGATGTTAGCCAACAATAAATGATGTTAACAGCACAAAACTAACGATTGCTTTCTACTAGCCAAGAGTGTTGCGGGTATCCAGCTAGCTAACTGTAGCTAAGCTAACTGAGGTTCTCCAGCTGTATCTTGGTGTTGCATTGTGGGTCTGGTGTTGGTTGCTTCGTGGTGTTGGCTGATGGGTGATTTGTAAACGGCGAGCTAGTTATTAGCATGGAGCTAACGGTCCAAATAAAATATAGGAACATTGCAGATAGTAACGTTATTCTAAATATGATCGTCAGTTATTTTACAGCGTTCAGTATTTGTCTCTGTTGGCCGACGCCCAGGATGCAGTTCACTGAACGACCACTGGTGGCGCTGTTAGTTACAGTTCACTGAACGACCACTGGTGGCGCTGTTAGTTACAGTTCACTGAACGACCACTGGTGGCGCTGTTAGCTACAGTTTAATGAACGACCACTGGTGGCGCTGTTAGTTACAGTTCACTGAACGACCACTTGTGGCGCTGTTAGCTACAGTTCACTGAACGACCACTTGTGGCGCTGTTAGCTACAGTTTAATGAACGACCACTGGTGGCGCTGTTAGCTACAGTTTAATGAACGACCACTGGTGGCGCTGTTAGCTACAGTTCACTGAACGACCACTGGTGGCGCTGTTAGTTACAGTTCACTGAACGACCACTGGTGGCGCTGTTAGCTACAGTTTAATGAACGACCACTGGTGGCGCTGTTAGCTACAGTTTAATGAACGACCACTGGTGGCGCTGTTAGCTACAGTTTAATGAACGACCACTGGTGGCGCTGTTAGCTACAGTTTAATGAACGACCACTGGTGGCGCTGTTAGCTACAGTTTAATGAACGACCACTGGTGGCGCTGTTAGCTACAGTTTAATGAACGGCCACTGGTGGCGCTGTTTACTACAGTTTAATGAACGACCACTGGTGGCGCTGTTAGTTACAGTTTAATGAACGACCACTGGTGGCGCTGTTAGCTACAGTTTAGTGAACGACCACTGGTGGCGCTGTTAGCTACAGTTTAATGAACGACCACTGGCGGCGCTGTTAACTACAGTTTAATGAACGACCACTGGTGGCGCTGTTAGCTACAGTTTAATGAACGGCCACTGGCGGCGCTGTTAGTTACAGTTCACTGAACGACCACTGGTGGCGCTGTTAGTTACAGTTTAATGAACGACCACTGGTGGCGCTGTTAGCTACAGTTTAATGAACGACCACTGGTGGCGCTGTTAGCTACAGTTTAATGAACGGCCACTGGTGGCGCTGTTAGCTACAGTTTAATGAACGACCACTGGTGGCGCTGTTAGCTACAGTTTAATGAACGGCCACTGGTGGCGCTGTTAGCTACAGTTTAATGAACGACCACTGGTGGCGCTGTTAGCTACAGTTTAATGAACGACCACTGGTGGCGCTGTTAGTTACAGTTTAATGAACGACCACTGGTGGCGCTGTTAGTTACAGTTTAATGAACGACCACTGGTGGCGCTGTTAGCTACAGTTTAATGAACGACCACTGGTGGCGCTGTTAGCTACAGTTTAATGAACGACCACTGGTGGCGCTGTTAGCTACAGTTTAATGAACGACCACTGGTGGCGCTGTTAGCTACAGTTTAATGAACGACCACTGGTGGCGCTGTTAGCTACAGTTTAATGCTACATACAGGAGCTTTAAGAGAAACTACACTTATCAGTTGTGATATGATATTGTATATATCCTAAAACACTTCCTGGACTGTAAAGTTTAGGAATTAATTAATTGATCTGTCCAGGTGTGCAGGTCTGCACTCAGAGCCTGAGGGGGCTGCCAGTGCTTCTGCTGCTCTGGACTCTAGGACTCAAGGACCTCCAGGACCTCCAGGACAGTGATCCCAGTAGAGGACGTGAGGAGCAGACTGAAAACCAGCAGAGACCTTCTGGATGTGGACTCTGTGAGGTGGACCTGGTCTCTGCTGGAGGATTTTCTACCTGGTGACGTGTGCAGGAAGTCCAGCGTGAACAGAAATCAGCAGTGATCTGACCTGAACCCAGTTTCTTCTGATGAAACGGCTGAATGTGAATGTGATGAGTCTTCAGGTAAACCTGGTCCCAGAACACCTGAGGACCCAACTTGGACTGGTCCCTGTATCCAGGCTGTACAGGGTCCTGCATTAGTGCGGCTTCTGTCTGATCATTAGACATTATGTCAAACTTGTGAGTTACTAAATAAAGATTACAAGACGATGTGTGAAGATTACGATATATTATTATGAAGACTGTGACGGCTGGTCATGTGACCCTGTGAGTGCTCAGGTAACTTACCTGAGGAAGAACAAACGCTCCTAAATAAATCACAGTGAAGTCATTTCAGTGTGCGCTAGTTTATCGTGACTTTTACAATACACAATGATGATAACTATGATATATTATGTGAAGAACCAGTTTATTTCTTCTTCTTAGTGGAGAAAATTTCCAGGAATAAATGAGCAGAGGGAGAGTGAACGAGTAGCTAGTTAACTAGTGTTTTGCTAACATTAGCTAACTGAAGATGTGACTGTCTCTTTTGTCTTTTAACCATCTTCAAAGTGTGGTTGTCTTTTCAACATAGATTAGCCTAGCATAGCATATCTAAATACAGGACAGGAGGGAGTGGACTGAGGCTCGGAAAGGGGCGGGGCTTAGGAAGGATCAATAACATTCACTGATCATTGATCACACACACACACACTTATTATGATCAATAATAAATATGAGATGTTCAGTCAGGAAACAGCAGCATTTTAATGATCCACAAACCTCTAAGGGAAAAAAAAATCAATCATCATCAATACATATAAAAACGAAGCTGGAGAGTGCCGACTCAATAACGTCAGTGTTTACTTATCAATATAAATATCAATGAATGTTTACTCTCAGTGCTTACTAGAAAAAGCCCAAAGCTTTCAGCTGTATGTCCTGGTCTTCATCACAAACAACTGAACTCTCCATGACGACAGCTGAGGAAGACCACACGAGGCAGCTGAAAGGTCTGGAAGGAATCGTTGATTATGGTTTAATTAACATTCATTGATTGAGTCTGCAGATTGAACTGATGGATTATTGGCTGTAAAAGTAGGGCTGCACAGATATTCAATAAATTATTGATTGATTAGTGGGAACGATCATTTGACTGAAAATCAACCATTGATCCAACAAACTGCCGCCCTACTTCAAACAGGGGATCAATATCCAATCATTGTTGAGACTTTAAAAAAATCTTTTTTATTAATCACGTTATAAATCACTTTATTGATTAAATGTGAACAGCAGCCTTTTGTCCTCTAGCGCCCCCATCAGGACAAACGCCCTTAATTCTGCATAAGTTCAACCTTAATATCATTTAAAGAGGGGAGATGATCTGTAGAGAGCAACAGGCTGTAAACATATCCATATATGTACAACATATGGAGCCTGACTCACTGCTGGAGCCTCTGGTGGCCGTTAGAGGAACTGCAGCTTCATCTGGTGGAACTACATTCAGCAGGACAAAGAATAAAGCCTCCACAGGGGGACGCCAGAGAGCTGAAGGGGAGGTAAACACACTGCTACCTCCTCAGAGAGATAACTGAGAGAGAACTCAAACAGTAAACAGATATTCATATTGATTGATCATTCAGTGAGGAGATCAATAACTCTGATAAACGTCCAGAAATCCACAAAGAGGATCATCCTGTTTCTGTTAATCAGTGATATCTGTCTGTGCATCAATGCTAATAGGAGCTGCTAACAGCTAATTCAACACACTGCTATCCGACTACATGAGCTTTTATAAGGGGTAGAAAGGCCTGAAACACTATTAATATTATTATTATTATTATTATTATTATTACAGTGAGCTGAAATGATCTGGAAACAAGAAACTTGGTCCAATAACAGGAAATAATGAGCAAGTGCTTCCCAACAAACATGAGCCCCATAAGCCAAATGGTGGTGCCATTATTAATAGTTTTCAACATGTCAACCAATGAGCTTCAGAGGGGGCGTGGCTCAACACATAAACAGAAGTCAACAACCGTCACAGACCTCACAGGATACTTCCATATGTAGACCTGAAACACCCTGAAAGTTTCATTCAAATCCACCACTGGGGGGGGGGGCGCCAAAAAAAACACAAATCAGACTATGAATCAGAAATCGTTTTTACAATCATCACAGAACTCGCTTGTTTCTGTCGTCTGATTGGCTCTTAAAAACGCCAATATGTTGGTGTTAGCATGTTAACATCTATCAGATAAGCAACAGACAGACAGACATGAGGCTTCAGATCAATAATCAGATTGCAGGGGGCGCTGGAGGACCTCGCACTCTGTTTCTTCTTCACGTGTCTACACCTCCACTTCCTGTCTGTCAATCATACTCATTGATTACAGCTGATCAATAATTCGGTCCAGTGAACAGAAAACAGATCCGAGCGCTCGTCCCGTTTCCAGTCAGCAGCTTTGTTTGTTTGTTTGTTTTGGAGAGGAAGTGACTTCCTGTTTCAATCAAGTATAAACACAAGCCTCCACAGGCTAGCTCTACAGTTTTTACCCACAATCCCACAGGCCTGGCGTCAGTGTGCAGGTCTGAGCCCGGCCGTCGTACCGATAAAGCTCAGTGAACGCCAACAGAGGGCGCCGCCGCGCCGTCCGCGAACGACAGTAACGCATGGATCCTCGGCCTCTAAGTGGAGGGTTTAGGCGGGCTGCAGCGGGACGCAGCCCACCCCAACCCCCCCCTCGTGGCAGACCATGGGCGCCCTGAAGGTCCAGCGATTGGTGTCAGGGTTGTACATCTCCACCGAGCTCAGGTTGGACTGTCCGTCGTAGCCGCCCACCGCGTACAGACGCCCCGACGTAGAAACCAGTGACACTCTACTGCGCCGCGTGTTCATGGCCACCAGAAGGCTCCACTGACCCGACGCTGAGCTGAACACTTCGGCCCCGCTCAGGAAACCCGAGCCGTCGTACCCCCCTGCCACGTACATGTGACTGCCCAGAGCTGCCGCCCCGTGACGACAGCGCTTGTTCATCATGGCTGCCGCAGGGTGCCAGCGGTTAGTGTGGTGGTTGTAGTACTCCACCTGCAGGACGGGAGGGGGAACAATCAATAACAAAAACAATAATATCAATATCAATCATATCAATAACCATCCATATCAGTAACAATCATATCAATAACAATAAATAACAATATCAATTATAACCCATATCAATAACAATCAAAATCAATAACAACCATATCAGTAACAATCATATCAATAACAATATCAATTACAATCATATCAATAACAATCAATAACAATATCAATTATAACCCATATCAATAACAATCATATCAATAACAATCATACCAATCAATATCAATAACAATCATATCAATAACAATATCAATCAATGACAATAATATCAATATCAATCAATATCAATAACAATCAATATCAATAACAATCAATACATATGACCCTTTGAGTTAACATAAATAATAATCATTGATTATTGATACAATATATATAATATTGTATATAATATAATAATATAATAATAATATAATATTGATTGTCAATTAAACTGACAGTGTTGAAGATCTGTAAACCGTCGTGGCCTCCAGAGACAAAGATGCGTCCGTCGAACACGGTGACACCGGCAGCGCTGCGGCTGGCGCTCATCTCCGTCACCACGGTCCACCTGCAGCAGGCCGTCATTAATATACAACTCATAACTAAATATTTATACATTATATAATATATAAACATATATACACATTATATAATATAATGTGTATTTATATATTAATATATTATATAATGTGTATATATGTTTATATATTAATATATTATATAATGTGTATATATGTTTATATATTAATATATTATATAATGTGTATATATGTTTATATATTAATATATTATATAATGTGTATATATGTTTATATATTTATATATTATATAATGTGTATATATGTTTATATATTTATATATTATATATTATATATTATATAATGTGTATATATGAAGCTCCCTGATGAACCCGTACAGGTAAGTCTCACCTGTCGGTCTCCGGAGAGTAACACTCTACAGAGTTCAGAGATGATTTTCCGTCGTAGCCACCGCACACGTAGATGTGTCCGTCAATCACAACTGTTCCCATGGCGCTGAGGACGAGAACACATTCTACTGTTATTATGTCAGGATTACTGTATTGATCAGTGTATTGATCAATTCAATTCAATTCAATTTTATTTGTATAGCGCCAATTCATAACAGAAGTTATCCCAGGACACTTTTTAAATAGAGCAGGTCTAGACCGAACTCTTTAACATTAATTACAGAGACCCAACAGTACCACCATGAGCAAGACCTTGGAGACAAGGGCAAGGAAACACTGCCTGTTAAAAGGCAGAAACCTAGGACAGATCCTTCAGCTCTAGGTGGGTGGTCGTCTGTCTCGACCAGTTGGGGTGAGAGAGACAGAGAGAGAGAGAGAGAGAGAGGGAGAGAGAGAGAGAGAGAGGGAGAGACAGACAGAGAGACAGACAGACAGACAGGTGCACAGTAACAACAGTATTGTCAATGGCAGTCAAGCAGGACCATGGCAGGAGGCTCCACCAGGATCGATAAGAACCTGCGAGACGAGAAAGCACAAGAACTCCGGGGAAGAAGTGAAGTTAGTAACATGCATTAATGGAACATGAATGAGTGCAGAAAGAGAGAGGAAGAGAGTAGCTCAGTGCACCATGGGAAATCCCCCGATAGTCTAGGCCTATAGCAGCATAACTAAGGGATGGTTCCGGATCAGTGAATTGATCAGTGTACTGATCGCTGCATTGACCTGCGCTGGCTGTTCATGCTCGACACACGTGTCCAGCTGTCCGTCTCCGGGTTGTAAACCTCCACCGTGCTGAGCCGCGATTGGCCATCGTATCCACCAATGGCGTACAGCAGCCCGTTAACGACGGCCACGCCCACTCTACTGCGAGCCGTCCTCATTGGCTGACAGCGCTCCCAGAAGTTCCCAGTTGGATCGAACACTTCGACCACGTTTAAAGAGTCGCCTGAAAACATAAAAAGTGACAACACGCTGTCTGTGATTGGTCCGTTATTAAACAAACAAAATAAAAGTCTGTGCAGTTTTTAAACAATAAGAGTCCTATTATGATCATTGAGGGGAGACTTTCACAATAAGAGTCCGATTATGATCAGTGAGGGGAGACTTTCACAATAAGAGTCCTATTATGATCAGTAAGGGGAGACTTTCACAATAAGAGTGCAGACAGACAGGGGAGCAGTGTACCTGAGCTGTTGAGTCCTCCCACAGCGTAGATGAGTCCTGTGATGGACGTGCAGCACCTCTGCCTGGTCTTAAAGGCGGGAAGGTGAGGGCGCCGCTCCGGCATCAGGTGGAAATCTTTGGCTTCATCCACCAGATCTCTAACAGGAGAGAGAGAGAGACAGTCAGAGAGAGAGACAGTCAGAGTGAGACAGTCAGAGAGTGAGAGAGACAGTCAGAGAGTGAGACAGTCGTGAGACAGTCAGAGAGAGAGAGAGAGACATTCAGAAAGTGAAACAGTCAGAGAGTGAGACAGTCAGAGAGTGAGACAGTCAGAGAGAGAGAGAGAGAGACAGTCAGAGAGTGAGAGAGACAGTCAGAGAGTGAGAGAGACAGTCAGAGAGTGAGACAGTCGTGAGACAGTCAGAGAGAGAGAGAGAGAGAGACACATTCAGAAAGTGAAACAGTCAGAGAGTGAGACAGTCAGAGAGTGAGACAGTCAGAGAGAGAGAGAGAGACAGTCAGAGAGTGAGAGAGACAGTCAGAGAGTTAGACAGTCGCGAGACAGTCAGAGAGAGAGAGACATTCAGAAAGTGAAACAGTCAGAGAGTGAGACAGTCAGAGAGTGAGACAGTCCTACCTGCATTTATGGCAGCAGCGTACGAGGTCGTCCTGCTGGACTCGGTCTGACAGGAACTGAGGTCGACACAGAGGAAGTCTGATCTTTGACAGCAGCTCCGGGAGCAGAGACTCCCTCCGGTCCCGGTCATGATGAACCCAGGCCAGCACCGCCTCAAACACCTGTACAGGTAGAGCACATTCAACACACACCTGTACAGGTCGAGCACATTCAACACACACCTGTACAGGTAGAGCAGATGGAGAAGGTGTATTTCTCTTTGACGGGTCCAGGTGAGGAGTCTTACCTGTTCCTCTGCTTTAATGTTAAGCTCGTCGCAGCCGACCAGTTCCAGAACCTCCTCAGTCCTCAGACCCAGAAACTCCTCCGACACAGAAACCTCCACAAAGTGCTGATGGAGGAAGCTGCTGGCCGAGTCGTACAGAGTCGTACACATCATGGTCTCTGCAAACTGTCGCACACCCAGACAGTTCTTCGGATGTAACCTGAACGCCACACAGACAGAGAGACAGACAGAGAGACAGACAGAGAGACAGCTGGTGTGAGACTGCTTTGACCAACTGGTGGATGAAGATCAGAGGGTATGACTGAAAGCTCTGGAGCAGCTACTAAAGGGAGCTGGAGGTTGGACTGACGGCTCTAAAATGAGCTGTTTTTTAAACAGAGTCTGGTCCAAAGCACATTTAACTGAACATTTACTGTAACAGACATGTTGAACATGATGAGTGAGCGTACTGAGCGTGTGCGGTGGCGTGCCACTGACCTCTCTTGCAGGAAGGAGCAGCAGGCGTCTTTAACGTTCTGCAGCTGCAGGAAGCTCGAGCCAATCAGGAGAGACTGAACGTTCTGCTGGTCGATGGCAACATGGCCGCTGTACGCAAAGTTAATGAGAGCCTCCAGAGCACTGCGGGGACAGGTACTGGTTAGACTGCTCTCACACTGCTCTGCTGGGTACAGGTACTGCTCTATCGGTACAGGTACTGCTCTATGGGTACAGGTTCTGGTCTATGGTTACAGGTACTGGTCTATGGTTACAGGTACTGGTCTATGGTTACAGGTTCTGGTCTATGGTTACAGGTACTGCTCTATCGGTACAGGTACTGCTCTATCGGTACAGGTACTGGTCTATGGTTACAGGTTCTGGTCTATGGTTACAGGTTCTGGTCTATGGTTACAGGTTCTGGTCTATGGTTACAGGTTCTGGTCTATGGTTACAGGTACTGGTCTATGGTTACAGGTTCTGGTCTATGGTTACAGGTACTGCTCTATGGTTACAGGTACTGCTCTATGGGTACAGGTACTGGTCTATGGTTACAGGTTCTGGTCTATGGTTACAGGTTCTGGTCTATGGTTACAGGTTCTGGTCTATGGTTACAGGTTCTGGTCTATGGTTACAGGTACTGGTCTATGGTTACAGGTTCTGGTCTATGGTTACAGGTACTGCTCTATGGTTACCTGGGGTCCATGCCCTGCATCAGGATCTCGTCCTGTTTACACTCCACCATGTCGTTGGTGAACATGGCGTGAAAGTACGGGATGGAGGCTGCCAGAACGATCCGGTGAGCGCTGAACTTATGATCCCCGACCTGCAGAGAGGAACCAACATATTAATATACAGACTATACACACTACACCACTTCCTGTATGTATAATGATCCTGATCAGCCTGATCAGTAATCAATACTCTCATTATTAAAGCATCAATCAACCTGATCAGCCTTCAGCAGTTAGCTAGTGTTTCTGTAGTGGAGACTAAACGTTAACAAACTCCCTTTAAGAAATATCACATTTTAACAATTCCTAACGTGTTCATAACAACACGTAACTCTAGAAACACGAGCTAAAGGCCGTCATATGTCCACAGTCTGACTGTCAATACAGGATCAATATCATCCATAAAGATACAGTGTATACTGATCAATATCATCCATAAAGATACAGTGTATACTGATCAATATCATCCATAAAGATACAGTGTATTCTGATCAATATCATCCATAAAGATACAGTGTATACTGATCAATATCATCCATAAAGATACAGTGTATACTGATCAATATCATCCATAAAGATACAGTGTATACTGATCAATAATCAATAAAGATACAGTGTATACTGATCAATAATCCATAAAGATACAGTGTATACTGATCAATATCATCCATAAAGATACAGTGTATACTGATCAATGTCATCCATAAAGATACAGTGTATACTGATCAATATCATCCATAAAGATACAGTGTATACTGATCAATAATCAATAAAGATACAGTGTATACTGATCAATAATCAATAAAGATACAGTGTATACTGATCAATAATCCATACAGATACAGTGTATACTGATCAATAATCCATACAGATACAGTGTATTCTGATCAATAATCAATAAAGATAGTGTATACTGATCAATATCATCCATAAAGATACAGTGTATACTGATCAATAATCAATAAAGATACAGTGTATACTGATCAATAGAACTGATTGGTGGCTCATTCACTGTCTGGCGTTACCATAGTAACTACTGGTTCTCTGCTTCCTGTCTGCTGGAGAGAGGCTCTGATTGGCTGCAACTTGTTAGATATTGATCCTGATGATATTGATCCTGATGATATTGATCCTGATAGATATTGATCCTGATAATATTGATCCTGATGAATGAGTCACAACTTCCTCCAGCTGAACAGCTCTAAAACTGAAGCCATACGAATTGGCCCCCCTCATCAGGTCCAGTCATCACCCATAACCACCGTCTCCTTCTCCGGTCAGGACATCCTCCTCTCAACCACAGTTACCAACCTCGGTGTGAAGCTGGACCCACAACTGACCTTTGCAAACACATCAAACATCTGTACAAAACCTGCTTCTTCCATATCAACAACATTTCAAAACTCCGCCCCTTCCTCACTTTCTCTGACGCAGAACAACTCGTCCACGCCTTAATCTCCTCCAGGCTTGATTCCTGTAACAGCCTGCTCATCGGTATACCCAATAAACACCTTCAGAACCTTCAGTTCATTCAGAACTGTGCTGCCCGAACTCTGATGAAAACCCACAAATACGACCACATTCTTCAGAACCTCCACTGGCTCCCATTAACCTCTAGGATCCGATACGAGATCGCCCTCATCACCCACGCCCCCGATACCTCAAAGACCTCCTTACCCCTCACTCATCCACCCGTAACCTCCGGTCCCAAAGCACAAACCTCCTCCATCAGCCCCGCTCAAGACTCTGCACCATGGGAGACCTTCTGCTCCGCTGCCCCTCACATCTGGAACTCCCTCCCTGAACATCTGTGAAAACCCCAGTCTGTGGACACTGTTAAAAAAGGGCTTCAAACTCTCTTGTTCAGGCAGCCGTTCTTCAGTTGTCCTCTTTTAACTGTTGTTCTTAATGTATTTGATCACTTGTATTATTATTGATTACTGATTTTAATGTCTTATTGCCCTTACTGTTTCTTTGTTATTGTGTTTCTTGGTTTCTGTAGCACTTTGAGATTCTTTTAAAAAGTGCTTTACAAATAAAATGTATTATTATTATTATTATTGATGATATTGATCCTGATGATATTGATCCTGATGATATTGATCCTGATAGATATTGATCCTGATAGATATTGATCCTGATAGATATTGATCCTGATAGATATTCTGCTGGTGTCTGAGAGTCTTTGAACAGTTCACACACAGAGACTGACTCACTGACCTGGAGGGGTTAGTCTCACCTGTCCGCTGTGTTAACTGTGTACAGGTGTGTGTTGGCTGTGTACAGGTGTGTACAGGTGTGTGTTGGCTGTGTACAGGTGTGTGTTGGCTGTGTACAGGTGTGTACAGGTGTGTGTTGGCTGTGTACAGGTGTGTGTTGGCTGTGTACAGGTGTGTACAGGTGTGTGTTGGCTGTGTACAGGTGTGTGTTGGCTGTGTACAGGTGTGTGTTGGCTGTGTACAGGTGTGTGTTAGCTGTGTACAGGTGTGTACAGGTGTGTGTTAACTGTGTACAGGTGTGTGTTGGCTGTGTACAGGTGTGTGTTGGCTGTGTACAGGTGTGTGTTGGCTGTGTACAGGTGTGTGTTCCATGAGTTGCACAATCAGCAGATGAATGTTGCGTCACAAAGAGGATTACCTGATTACCTGATTACCTGTCCGCTGCTCTGAGCACCGATCACACACTGATCATAATCAATAACTCGGGATTCTGCTGTACACCTCATCAATAAGCACAGCTTATCATTTTTGAAAACCGGAAACACCTGCCAGCGTCAGCTGACTGTCTCCATGGCAACCTGCTGCCTTGCTGCGGGGCTCGCGGCAGCAGCAGCCTCTAAGGTGCTTCCGGTGTGCGGCGGGTGAAAGGTCAGCGTTGTTAGCTGAATGCTAACAGTGAGCTTAATAACCCGCTGTTAGCTTCTGTTAGCATGCTGTTAGCTCCGCTAGCTCCCTGCTATCATGCTAACTTCAGTCGCGAGCGCCGTCGGTTTTTTACCTTGAGCGTGACGTCACAGAGTTTCCCCTGACGTCGGATCTCCTCCATGACGACATAGCCTCGTGCCGGCAGGTCGTGCACTGAGAAATGAACCAAATCCTCGAGCTCTTCACAGACAACGTCTCCCATCGTCAGCGCGAGCGGCGGAGCGGCGAGGACTGAGCCCTCCGAGCCGCCGTACTCACTTCCGCTCACTGCCTTCACAATAAAAGTCTAGTCGGAAGGAGCGGGTGTAACATCTCCCGGGAGGGTGATTTGTCTCGTGAGCTCGGAGCCCGAGTTGTTCTGCCGCGAGAACGTGACGTCATTCCCTGTCTTCCCCCACTGGTAGCGTCAGAGAGAAGTGTTTGTGTTTGTAAACAATGTAAATAATAATAATGTTTCCTCCACACACACTAACTTTAATTACAGTAATTCTGTTACTGCAAGTCTCACAGTTCAATTATATTTTGCCATTTTCACCTATTTCAATTTCAACAAGTGCCACCAGGGGCCGCCTCCAGGGGCCTCCAGGGGCCTCCAGGGGCCTCCAGGAGCCTCCAGGAGCCACCAGGGGCCTCCAGGGGCCTCCAGGAGCCACCAGGGGCCTCCAGGGGCCACCAGGGGCCACCAGGAGCCACCAGGGGCCTCCAGGAGCCACCAGGGGCCTCCAGGGGCCTCCAGGGGCCACCAGGAGCCACCAGGGGCCTCCAGGGGCCACCAGGGGCCACCAGGGGCCACCAGGGGCCACCAGGAGCCACCAGGGGCCACCAGGGGCCTCCAGGAGCCACCAGGGGCCACCAGGGGTAGGCAGTGTTATTGTTAGCTACATTAGCCTATTTAGCAAACCAGCTCTAAAACCAACCTTTACATTGTATTGATTGTTGTATTGATTGTTGTATTGATTGTATTGAACTCACAGTAACACGGTGCAATGTATGAACTGGTGACCGGACTAAAGCAGCAATGTAAACAGTGTGTAGGAGAATTTACAATCTACATTAAAACGACCAACGTAGCACAAATACAAAGAGCATACATCTCATTATGGGTGCAGCTATCTTTGTTTTGCGGGCCGTACGTGCCCCCCCGTTCAGCTCGGTGCACTCTGAAGAGCCCCGAGTGGGACGGCTGAAATTACGACCAAAAGGGGGCGTGTCTCTGTGATATGTCGCGAGATAGCTGCGAGATTTACACTTTCCAAGTCGGGTTCTGAGTTCACGAGACAAATGGAAAGCACCATTAGACACATAAAGATATTTATATATTTATATATTTATATGGTTGTGAACCAGTCGACACTTCCGCTTCGGTGTTCAGCCTTCAAAATAAAACTTTTCAATGTTTCATACTTTTGTCCTCAAAATAAATGATAATCCGAACAGAAGCAGCCTTAAAGTAACAAATGCATGGATTAGTTTTTCTGCATCTGTCTGTGATAGGATGCAATCACTCATGTTTGTAGTGATCACCGGTATGGCTCTAACCCACTCACTGCTCTCCTGTGGGGGGGAGGCTCGGACTGCTTTCAACACTTTATTGGCCAGAAGATCCTGATGAAAAGGAAATCTCCTGAACCTCCATCACATGTACACTGGATTAGAGATGTGCTTTATTTTCTCGAGGAAGGTCCAATGCATAGTTCAAGGTCTAGAGGAAGAGTTGTACATTATATTCCAAACTAATAAATGAATAATGGAGTGGTAGGGTGGTTGTTACTGTCCAGCAGGATCCGCCTCATGCTCACTTCTGTATGAAAATACATGTTTCTATTCCTCTATGGCACATCATAAAGCCTATTGTATTTATAAGTGTTGTATATCTCTGCACAAACCGCCAGAAACAAAGTTAGTTATTATCATTTTATGATTTATGAACTTTCTTTATCAATATAAAAACTGATCTTGATTTATATGATTAATATATTAATATAACCACAGCATTAGTGAAGAACTCCGCCCACTGGGAGTTAATACGACCACTTCCTGTGTAAACGGCCTTTTTGTATGTATAACGATATAGCTGGTTACTAATGCTAATGATGCTAATGATGCTAATTGTCCAACATATGCAGGTTAGCATCAGACAGTGTAACAGCTGGAGACCCAGACTGAACATATGATTCTATATTTATACTTAATGAAATAAACAACAAAAATAAACTGAAGTTTGTGATTATTTTCTTTAAGTAAATAATTAAATGTTTAATTTATAAAGCTGACAGTAAGGCGTACGGACGGTAAGGCATACGGACGGTAAAGGGTACGGACGGTAAGGCGTACGGACAGTAAGGGGTACGGACGGTAAGGCGTACGGACGGTAAGGGGTACGGACGGTAAGGCGTACGGACAGTAAGGGGTACGGACGGTAAGGGGTACGGACGGTAAGGCGTACGGACGGTAAGGGGTACGGACGGTAAGGCGTACGGACGGTAAGGCGTACGGACAGTAAGGGGTACGGACAGTACGGACAGTAAGGTGTACGGACAGTAAGGGGTACGGACAGTAAGGGGTACGGACGGTAAGGGGTACCGACAGTAAGGGGTACGGACAGTAAGGGGTACGGACGGTAAGGTGTACGGACGGTAAGGGGTACCGACGGTAAGGGGTACGGACAGTAAGGGGTACGGACAGTAAGGGTTACGGACGGTAAGGTGTACGGACGGTAAGGGGTACCGACAGTAAGGGGTACGGACAGTAAGGGGTACGGACAGTACGGACAGTAAGGTGTACGGACAGTAAGGTGTACGGACAGTACGGACAGTAAGGTGTACGGACAGTACGGACAGTAAGGGGTACGGACGGTAAGGTGTACGGACGGTAAGGGGTACCGACAGTAAGGGGTACCGACAGTAAGGGGTACGGACAGTAAGGGGTACGGACAGTAAGGGGTACGGACAGTAAGGCGTACGGACAGTAAGGGGTACGGACAGTACGGACAGTACGGACAGTAAGGTGTACGGACAGTAAGGGGTAGGGACGGTAAGGGGTACGGACGGTAAGGGGTACGGACGGTAAGGGGTACCGACAGTAAGGGGTACGGACAGTAAGGGGTACGGACAGTACGGACAGTAAGGTGTACGGACAGTACGGTCAGTAAGGTGTACGGACAGTAAGGCGTACGGACGGTAAGGCGTACGGACAGTAAGGCGTACGGACAGTAAGGCGTACGGACAGTACGGACGGTAAGGGGTACGGACAGTACGGACAGTAAGGTGTACGGACAGTACGGACAGTAAGGGGTACGGACGGTAAGGGGTACCGACAGTAAGGGGTACGGACAGTAAGGGGTACGGACGGTAAGGTGTACGGACGGTAAGGGGTACCGACAGTAAGGGGTACGGACAGTAAGGCGTACGGACAGTAAGGGGTACGGACAGTACGGACAGTAAGGTGTACGGATGGTAAGGGGTAGGGACGGTAAGGGGTACGGACGGTAAGGGGTACGGACGGTAAGGGGTACCGACAGTAAGGGGTACGGACAGTAAGGGGTACGGACAGTACGGTCAGTAAGGTGTACGGACAGTACGGTCAGTAAGGCGTACGGACAGTACGGACGGTAAGGGTACGGACGGTAAGGGGTACGGACGGTAAGGCGTACGGACGGTAAGGGGTACGGACAGTAAGGGGTACGGACAGTACGGTCAGTAAGGGGTACGGACAGTAAGGCGTACGGACGGTAAGGCGTACGGACAGTAAGGCGTACGGACAGTAAGGCGTACGGACAGTACGGACGGTAAGGGGTACGGACGGTAAGGCGTACGGACGGTAAGGGGTACGGACGGTAAGGCGTACGGACGGTAAGGGGTACGGACGGTAAGGCGTACGGACGGTAAAGCGTACGGACAGTAAGGCGTACGGACAGCGGCTGCCGACACTGCGACCAGAACTTCGAACAGAAGACAAAAACATACACTTGTAAGAAACAAAAGAAAAGTTTTATTCACATATTTCTGTTTGACACCTGAACACACCGCCGCCCTGCAAAGCTCCATCCACGCTTTGGACGTCAAGAACAATCCACACGTTCAAACGCTCCCACAGCGTTCAGAGAACGTCACTACAACATGGAGGACAAAACCGTGAGGACAGACAGAAGTTAGTTTGAGTTTGGATGAGGATTATGATGATGATGTGGTGCGTTCAGGAACGTCAGTCAGTTCATAACATCCAGATGTTCCTGCTGTCTAAAGTAACATCTGAACCACAGCTGCTTCATGTTCAGCTCAAATCTGTTTCACTCCTATTGATGATCAGATCAATATTTCTTTATCACGTTTTTACTTTCTGAAGAATGAAAGTGAGACTTCATTCCTTTTTACATTAGCTGCTAACGTTAGCGGTTGCTTAAGCTGGTTTCTGTTAATATGATGTAAATGTGAAGCGGCTGTGTGCCTGGACGACACGGAGCTGATTTCATATAAAAACATAAAAATGTATTGATTGGAAATCAATCAGCAGGAGTGGAAAATATTTGTAGTCAAACATGAAACAGCGGAGTGTTCCTTTAAATCTGTACAAAGACAAACTGAAGAAGAAAGGTTGTCTACACTACGCTCTGAGTGTGTTTATGTGTGTGTGTTCTACGCCGACAGGTCGCTGCTGTCGAAGCGTTCCTGGTCGTAAACCTCCGCCACCACCTTGCGTCCTCCGAACCAGCGGCGGTTGAGCGCCTGGATGGCTCGGTTCATCTCGGCCACCTCTGAAAACTCCACAAAGATCTTGACGATGACGTCGGCGTCGTCCTCCTCGCCCTGCCGCTCCTGGTAGATGATGACGCGCTTCACCCGGCCAAACTTCCCGCACTCCTCTGTGACCTCACCCTCCAGGTCGTCATCGATGTCGTCGGGGCCGACCATGTTCCTCAGGACCATCACGGTCGACTGCCGGGAGTCAGAGAGAGCGGGTCCATTAATTCAGTGTGTGTGTGTGTGTGAGTCAGTTTGTGTGAGTCAGTGTGTGAGTCAGTGTGTGAGTCAGTGTGTGTGTGTGTGTGTCAGTGTGTGTGAGTCAGTGTGTGAGTCAGTGTGTGAGTCAGTGTGTGTGTGTGTGAGTCAGTGTGTGTGAGTCAGTGTGTGAGTCAGTGTGTGTGTGTGTGAGTCAGTGTGTGTGAGTCAGTGTGTGAGTCAGTGTGTGTGTGTGTGAGTCAGTGTGTGTGAGTGTGTTAGTGTGTGTGTTAGTGTGTGAGTCAGTGTGTGTGTGTGTGTGTCAGTGTGTGAGTGTGTGTGTGTGTGTCAGTGTGTGTGTCAGTGTGTGTGTTAGTGTGTGAGTCAGTGTGTGTGTGTGTGTGTGTGTCAGTGTGTGTGTCAGTGTGTGTGTTAGTGTGTGAGTCAGTGTGTGTGTGTGTCAGTGTGTGTGTTAGTGTGTGAGTCAGTGTGTGTGTCAGTGTGTGTGTCAGTGTGTGAGTCAGTGTGTGTGTCAGTGTGTGTGTCAGTGTGTGTGTTAGTGTGTGAGTCAGTGTGTGTGTGTTAGTGTGTGAGTCAGTGTGTGTGTGTGTGTGTGTGTCAGTGTGTGAGTCAGTGTGTGTGTCAGTGTGTGTGTCAGTGTGTGTGTTAGTGTGTGAGTCAGTGTGTGTGTGTTAGTGTGTGAGTCAGTGTGTGTGTGTGTGTGTGTCAGTGTGTGTGTCAGTGTGTGTGTCAGTGTGTGTGTCAGTGTGTGTGTGAACAGGTTGTAGTGTAGCTTTGTCCCTCTGCTGTCTGTGGACTGATCTCTATGTGTCTCTATGTGTCTCTATGTAGGATGAGGGTCAAAGGTTGTGACCTTTATGCTCCCTACAGTGCCAACAGTGGGCGACTGATTGTGCTTTTAGCTGGAGAACGTTAGCTTGGTTGCTTACATGGTCGAATTGATAGCTAGCTAATGTAGCAAAATATTGTCAGCTAGCTTCATCCAGACTCCCGGGATGTCATAATGTTATTCAATCTGGCTGGCTAACATTAGCTTGCTTGCTAACGCTATCACTAGCAAAATCCTATCTGAGTGAATCTGTTAGTTGGCTAACGTTGATCCACGATACTAACTTATGTTTCTGAGGCACAAAGTGGCACAAAGCTAACGATAGCTTTCTACTAGCTGAGAGTGATGTGAGGGAGGGGCATCCAGCTAGCTAACTGTGGCTAAGCTAACTGGGGTTCTCCAGCTGTATCTTGGTGTTGCATTGTGGGTCTGGTGTTGGTTGCTTCGTGGTGTTGGCTGATGGCTGATTGGTAAACAGCGAGCTAGTTATTAGCATGGAGCTAACGGTCCAAATAAAATATAGGAACATTGCAGATAGTAACGTTATTCTAAATATGATCGTCAGTTATTTTACAGCGTTCAGTGTTTGTCTCTGTTGGCCGACGCCCAGGATGCAGTTCACTGAACGACCACTGGTGGCGCTGTTAGTTACAGTTCACTGAACGACCACTGGTGGCGCTGTTAGCTACAGTTCACTGAACGACCACTGGTGGCGCTGTTAGCTACAGTTCACTGAACGACCACTGGTGGCGCTGTTAGCTACAGTTCACTGAACGACCACTGGTGGCGCTGTTAGCTTCAGTTCACTGAACGACCACTGGTGGCGCTGTTAGCTACAGTTCACTGAACGACCACTGGTGGCGTTGTTAGCTACAGTTTAATGAACGACCACTGGTGGCGCTGCTAGCTTCAGTTCACTGAACGACCACTGGTGGCGCTGTTAGCTACAGTTCACTGAACGACCACTGGTGGCGCTGTTAGCTACAGTTCACTGAACGGCCACTGGTGGCGCTGTTAGCTACAGTTCACTGAACGACCACTGGTGGCGCTGTTAGTTACAGTTTAATGAACGGCCACTGGTGGCGCTGTTAGTTAAAGTTTAATGAACGACCACTGGAGGCGCTGTTAGCTACAGTTCACTGAACGACCACTGGTGGCGCTGTTAGCTACAGTTTAATGAACGACCACTGGAGGCGCTGTTAGCTACAGTTTAATGAACGACCACTGGTGGCGCTGTTAGCTACAGTTTAATGAACGACCACTGGTGGCGCTGTTAGCTTCAGTTTAATGAACGACCACTGGTGGCGCTGTTAGCTACAGTTTAATGAACGACCACTGGTGGCGCTGTTAGCTACAGTTTAATGAACGACCACTGGTGGCGCTGTTAGCTACAGTTTAATGAACGACCACTGGTGGCGCTGTTAGTTACAGTTTAATGAACGGCCACTGGTGGCGCTGTTAGTTACAGTTTAATGAACGACCACTGGTGGCGCTGTTAGTTACAGTTTAATGAACGACCACTGGTGGCGCTGTTAGTTACAGTTTAATGAACGACCACTGGTGGCGCTGTTAGTTACAGTTTAATGAACGACCACTGGTGGCGCTGTTAGCTACAGTTTACTGAACGACCACTGGTGGCGCTGTTAGCTACAGTTTAATGAACGACCACTGGTGGCGCTGTTAGCTACAGTTTACTGAACGACCACTGGTGGCGCTGTTAGCTACAGTTTAATGAACGACCACTAGTGGCGCTGTGAGCTACAGTTTAATGAACGACCACTGGTGGCGCTGTTAGTTACAGTTTAATGAACGACCACTGGTGGCGCTGTTAGCTACAGTTTAATGAACGACCACTGGTGGCGCTGTTAGCTACAGTTTACTGAACGACCACTGGTGGCGCTGTTAGTTACAGTTTAATGAACGGCCACTGGTGGCGCTGTTAGTTACAGTTTAATGAACGACCACTGGTGGCGCTGTTAGTTACAGTTTAATGAACGGCCACTGGTGGCGCTGTTAGTTACAGTTTAATGAACGACCACTGGTGGCGCTGTTAGCTACAGTTTAATGAACGACCACTGGTGGCGCTGTTAGCTACAGTTCACTGAATGACCACTGGTGGCGCTGTCAGTTACAGTTTAATGAACGGCCACTGGTGGCGCTGTTAGCTACAGTTTAATGAACGACCACTGGAGGCGCTGTTAGCTACAGTTTAATGAACGGCCACTGGTGGCGCTGTTAGCTACAGTTCACTGAACGACCACTGGTGGCGCTGTTAGCTACAGTTCACTGAACGACCACTGGAGGCGCTGTTAGCTACAGTTTAATGAACGACCACTGGAGGCGCTGTTAGCTACAGTTTAATGAACGACCACTGGAGGCGCTGTTAGTTACAGTTTAATGAACGGCCACTGGTGGCGCTGTTAGCTACAGTTTAATGAACGACCACTGGTGGCGCTGTTAGCTACAGTTCACTGAACGACCACTGGTGGCGCTGTTAGCTTCAGTTCACTGAACGACCACTGGTGGCGCTGTTAGCTACAGTTCACTGAACGACCACTGGTGGCGCTGTTAGCTACAGTTTAATGAACGACCACTGGTGGCGCTGTTAGCTTCAGTTCACTGAACGACCACTGGTGGCGCTGTTAGCTACAGTTCACTGAACGACCACTGGTGGCGCTGTTAGCTACAGTTCACTGAACGGCCACTGGTGGCGCTGTTAGCTACAGTTCACTGAACGACCACTGGTGGCGCTGTTAGCTACAGTTCACTGAACGACCACTGGTGGCGCTGTTAGCTACAGTTTAATGAAAGACCACTGGAGGCGCTGTTAGTTACAGTTTAATGAACGACCACTGGTGGCACTGTTAGCTACAGTTTAATGAACGACCACTGGTGGCGCTGTTAGCTACAGTTTAATGAACGACCACTGGTGGCGCTGTTAGTTACAGTTTAATGAACGACCACTGGTGGCGCTGTTAGCTACAGTTTAATGAACGACCACTGGAGGCGCTGTTAGCTACAGTTTAATGAACGGCCACTGGTGGCGCTGTTAGTTACAGTTCACTGAACGACCACTGGTGGCGCTGTTAGCTACAGTTTAATGAACGGCCACTGGTGGCGCTGTTAGTTACAGTTCACTGAACGACCACTGGTGGCGCTGTTAGCTACAGTTTAATGAACGACCACTACCTCCTGCTTGCGAAGCAGTTTCCTCATCACCATGTGCCTGGCGCTGCTGCCGCTGATGCTCATGTGCTCCTGCTCACTGAGCGGCTCCATGGCTCCGTCCTGCTGCGCCTCCTGCTGACACTCCTCCTCCTCTTCTTTCCTCTTCGCCTCAGAGCCAAAAGAGGCCGTTGGCGCTGGGGGTGTTGCCAGCACCGGATTCACCAAACCCACCTGAGGCAGGCCGGGTCGAGCAGGGGTCACACCTGAAACAGAGAGTAAGCAGGAAGGACAGGCCGGTGAGACGGGCGGCGTCCGTCCGGCCGCAGGGAGCCGCCCCAGGCTGCTGGAGAAGAAGAACCTCATCTTGGATGGCGGCTTCTCCATCGGACTGGGACCGACCCCCGGCCTCTACACTGGGTGCACTGGTTTAACACGCCTGTACCGCCCTGCACAGGAGATGGGTGGAGTTAAAATATAATGTTTGCTTCTGTTTTCAATCTGCAGGTACTAACTCCACCCACCTGCGGTATGTCACCACCCAACACTTAGCGGTAAACGAGTGCACCCACAGACTGCACAGTGACTCCGCCCTCTGTTCTTCCTCGAGGGATTTCAACCGATACTTACGATTGGTGCAGAAAGAACCGCAGCAAACAGGAAGCTGTCACAACTTTTGGACTTTACTTAAAGATCAGAGGAGGATGAACAAACCCCCCCTCACCCCACCGCCCCCCCCGCTGTGCAGGTGTGTACAACATGATGACAAATAACACAGCATCTGAGACTCACTGGCCAATAGGAATGAGGGGCTATGTTTAAAGGGAGGGGCTAGAAACAGTCCTCTTCACTTGGTTGGTCAGTGTGCAGCAAAGGGGAGGGGCTAAGAGGTCACTGTCGGTGCAAATGTTGGGGGTCGAGAGGGGGGGAGAGAAAAAAGAGAGAGAGAAAAAAAAGTCAATAAAAGATCATATCTGTGATCAGAGATTGTTCTGACGAAGCAACACAAACAACAACTGACGGAGGGAGGCGACCTCTGACCTCTGACCTCTACACACGCCCCAAAGTCCTGAAACATTACATCACAAATATTCAGCAAAAATAAAACGTCACGAAACATCAAACATTCACAGAAATATCACAGGTAACAGTCTACAAGTAACAGTCTGCAGGTAACAGTCTACAGGTGTGCACTGAGGGCAGGTAATAGTCTACAAGTAACAGTTATACAGGTGTGACTGAGGGCAGGTAACAGTCTACAAGTAACAGTCTACAGGTAACAGTCTACAGGTGCACTGAGCAGGTAACAGTCTCAGAACAGTCTACAGGTAACAGTCTACAGGTGTGCACTGAGGGCAGGTAATAGTCTACAAGTAACAGTCTACAGGTAACAGTCTACAGGTAACAGTCTACAGGTAACAGTCTACAGGTGTGCACTGAGGGCAGGTAACAGTCTACAAGTAACAGTCTACAGGTAACGGTCTACAGGTGTGCACTGAGGGCAGGTAACAGTCTACAAGTAACAGTCTACAGGTAACAGTCTACAGGTGTGCACTGAGGGCAGGTAACAGTCTACAAGTAACAGTCTACAGGTAACAGTCTACAGGTGTGCACTGAGGGCAGGTAACAGTCTACAGGTGTGCACTGAGGGCAGGTAACAGTCTACAGGTGTGCACTGAGGGCAGGTAACAGTCTACAAGTAACAGTCTACAGGTAACGGTCTACAGGTGTGCACTGAGGGCAGGTAACAGTCTACAAGTAACAGTCTACAGGTAACGGTCTACAGGTGTGCACTGAGGGCAGGTAATAGTCTACAAGTAACAGTCTACAGGTAACGGTCTACAGGTGTGCACTGAGGGCAAGTAAAAGTCTACAAGTAACAGTCTACAGGTAACGGTCTACAGGTGTGCACTGAGGGCAGGTAACAGTCTACAAGTAACAGTCTACAGGTAACGGTCTACAGGTGTGCACTGAGGGCAGGTAACAGTCTACAGGTAACAGGCTACAGGTAACGGTCTACTGGTGTGTGAACTTCAAGCAGGAGATCATTAATGTGACTGGATGTCTGGCTATTGTGGGGGCGGGGTTTAATGTGCATGGGTGGGGCTGTAGGTGTTCCTACCTGTGATGACACCTGGAGCCTGAGCAGCCATGACAGCCGGAGGAAGTCCGCCTAGCTGCTGGGAGAGGAGCGCCGGTCCAGCCAGAGCTCCAAGAACCGATGTTCCCACTGCCTCCTGAACGCATCACAGAACAAAATATATACAGTTCTAACATTATCCACTGATATATTGATCAGTTCTAACATTATCCACTGATATATTGATCAGTTCTAACATTATCCACTGATATATTGATCAGTTCTAACATTATCCACTGATATATTGATCAGTTCTAACATTATCCACTGATATATTGATCAGTTCTAACATTATCTACTGATATATTGATCAGTTCTAACATTATCCAATGATATATTGATCAGTTCTAACATTATCCACTGATATATTGATCAGTTCTAACATTATCCACTGATATATTGATCAGTTCTAACATTATCCACTGATATATTGATCAGCTCTAACATTATCCACTGATATATTGATCAGTTCTAACATTATCCACTGATACATTGATCAGTTCTAACAGTATCCACTAATATATTGATCAGTTCAAAATATCCCCCCAAATTTTTATCAACACGAACAGTATATAAACTGATATATTGATTAGTTCTAACAGTATCCAATCATATATTGACAATAACAGTATATAGACTGATATATTGATCAGCACCAACAGTATCCACTAATATATTGATCAGTTCTAACATTGTCCACTAATATATTGTTCAGCACTAACAGTATAGACTGATATATTGATCAGTTCTAACAGTATCCACTGATATATTGATCAGTTCTAACATTATCCACTAATATATTGATCAGCACTAACACTATGTAGACTGATATATTGATCAGCACTAACAGTATATAGACTGATATATTGATCAGTTCTAACATTATCCACTAATATATTGATCGGTTCTAACATTATCCACTGATTTATTGATGAGTTCTAACAGTATCCACTATCTTGATCAGTTCTAACAGTATCAACTGATATAATGATCAGTTCTAACAGTATCCACTGTTATATTGATCAGTTCTAACATTATCCACTAATATATTGATCAGTTCTAACATTATCTACTGATATATTGATCAGTTCTAACGGTATCCACTGATATAATGATCAGTTCTAACATTATCCACTGTTATATTGATCAGTTCTAACAATATCCACTAATATACTGATCAGCACTAACAGTATATAAACTGATATATTGATCAGTTCTAACAGTATCCACTATCTTGATCAGTTCTAACAGTATCCACTGATATAATGATCAGTTCTAACATTATCCACTGTTATATTGATCAGTTCTAACAATATCCACTAATATACTGATCAGCATTAACAGTATATAAACTGATATATTGATCACTAACAGTATATAGACTGATATATGGGTCAGCACTAACAGTATATATACTGATATATTGATCACTAACAGTACACAGACTGATATATTGATCACTTACAATATATAGACTGATATATTGATCACTAACGGTATATAGACTGATATATTGATCACTAACAGTACACAGACTGATATATTGATCACTTACAATATATAGACTGATATATTGATCACTAACGGTATATAGACTGATATATTGATCACTAACAGTATATAGACTGATATATTGATCCGCAGTAACAGTTTATAGACTGATATATTGATCACTAACAGTTTATAGACTGATATATTGATCAGCAGTAACACTGTGAGCACTGGACTCCCTGACTGGACCCAGACCAACAGACTGCTCTGCACTGTGTGTTCTGACCCCTTTCTATCAGAACCAGCATTAACTGTTTCAGCAGTTTGAGCTACAGTAGCTCGTCTGTTGGATCGGACCACACGGGCCAGCCTTCACTCCCCACCTGCATCAATGAGCATCGCCCCCCCATGACCCTGTCTCTGGATCTGTTCCTTCCTTGGACCACTTTTGATAGGTACTGACCTCTGCAGACCGGGAACACCCCACAAGAGCTGCAGGTTTGGAGATGTTCTGACCCAGTCGTCCATCACAATGTGGTTCTTGTCAAAGTGGATCAGATCCTCACGCTGCCCATTTTTCCTGCTTCTAACACATCAACTCTGTCCACTGTCTGCCTGATATACCCCCCCCACTGATAGGAGCCCTGATACCCAGATAATCAGTGTAACTGGCAGTGCTCACTGTGTTAGGGCTGATCAATGTGTATGAGATACAGTAGAAAATGGGGTGGAGCTTCTTGACTCACCTGAGCAGTGATTTTGGCGGTGGCTGCAGCCGCTGCCACTGCAGCAGCAGCTGGGAGACCTCCAGGAGTCGTTGGCGTGAGGAGTGGAACGGGCGGAGTCACGGCCTTCCCCACTCGCAGGTACTGACCCCCCAGGTCAAACAGGTTCATGGAGGCCACAGCGTCCTGAGAGGACTGAGCCTTCTCGTACTCTGGACACAAACCCACCACAACACGTTAGACTGCGTCCGGGGCCAAAACTGAAGGCCGGGGGCCATAATCCTCCCCCCTTGGACCTTGCCCTATCTTGTATCTGCCTTATATGTCATCTGATCTTGTTCTCACTCTCATGTTTAGAATCAAACAAAATATCTTGTTTGTCATGTTCTCTCACATTCTGGATCATTCGCCAACGTTAGCGTTGAGGCTATAAACGTTAGCTAGTGGTGCTTACCGATGAAGCCGTAGCCTTTGTGCCTTCCGGTTGTTGGCTCTCGGGCCAACATGCAGGACTTGATCTTTCCGAAGGCCTCAAAGACACTCTTAATGTCGTCATCGGAGAGGTCAGGGTGGACAGACGCCACGTAGATCCTGTTAAAGGCACGAGCTTCCTCCGCCAGCTGGTCGATGATTGGCTGAGCCTGGCCGATGTTACTGGGCCTCCCAACCTGCAAGACGAGCAGCAGGGAAAAATACCCAAGCCTGAGGATGGTCTGTACTGGTTTAAACTGGTTTGGGGGTGTCTGTACTGGTCAGTGATGGTTTGAACTGGACTCACTTTGATGTTTCGCCCTCCGAGGACGACAGAGTTCATCTGTTCCAGGGCCAGCTGAGCCGCTTCGGGCATCTCGTACTCTACGAAGGCGAAACCCTGCAGAGACACAACTGAAGACCTGTTAACTCCCTCTGCGCCTGATCAGGACTCTCCTGTACTGAGAGCTCTGCTACTGTGACTGCTTAAATAAAGTTTGATTGGAACGGTAGACCGGTCAGCAGGTCCCGGCGCTGACACAAAGCCTGCTGGGAAACAGGAAGAGAGACAGTGTAGTCGACGTGTAGCATTAGCTAACAGTCAACAATGGATGAAACGGCTGAAATTCTTGAAATCAATAGGGTTGATCTACAAACCAGTGAGACAGATTATTGATTATTATTGATTATTGGTAACCCGATCGGGTAATGGACGGCTCTGTCTGACCTTGTGCTTCATGGTGACAGAGTCCCAGGACATGTCGATGCTTTTGATTGGTCCGAATGGAGCGAAGGCCTGTCTGATGGTGTCCTCTCCCAGCTCGTAGTAGATGGAGCCGACGTAAACTCGACACATGATGGCCAGAGCTCTCTGACGCTGCGCCGCCACCTGAAGAACAAGGAAGTCAACAGCCGCACCTACCATCACACAGGAAGTCACACACAGCCGCCACCTGAACGCATCACACAGGAAGTCACACACAGCCGCCACCTGAACGCATCACACAGGAAGTCACACACAGCCGTCACCTGAACGCATCACACAGGAAGTCACACACAGCCGTCACCTGAACGCATCACACAGGAAGTCACACACAGCCGTCACCTGAACGCATCACACAGGAAGTCACACACAGCCGTCACCACCCACACAGGAAGTCACACACAGCCGTCACCTGAACGCATCACACAGGAAGTCACACACAGCCGTCACCTGAACGCATCACACAGGAAGTCACACACAGCCGTCACCTGAACGCATCACACAGGAAGTCACACACAGCCGCCACCTGAACGCATCACACAGGAAGTCACACACAGCCGCCACCTGAACGCATCACACAGGAAGTCACACACAGCCGTCACCTGAACGCATCACACAGGAAGTCACACACAGCCGTCACCTGAACGCATCACACAGGAAGTCACACACAGCCGCCACCTGAACGCATCACACAGGAAGTCACACACAGCCGTCACCTGAACGCATCACACAGGAAGTCACACACAGCCGCCACCTGAACGCATCACACAGGAAGTCACACACAGCCGTCACCTGAACGCATCACACAGGAAGTCACACACAGCCGCCACCTGAACGCATCACACAGGAAGTCACACACAGCCGTCACCTGAACGCATCACACAGGAAGTCACACACAGCCGCCACCTGAACGCATCACACAGGAAGTCACACACAGCCGCCACCTGAACGCATCACACAGGAAGTCACACACAGCCGTCACCTGAACGCATCACACAGGAAGTCACACACAGCCGTCACCTGAACGCATCACACAGGAAGTCACACACAGCCGCCACCTGAACGCATCACACAGGAAGTCACACACAGCCGTCACCTGAACGCATCACACAGGAAGTCACACACAGCCGCCACCTGAACGCATCACACAGGAAGTCACACACAGCCGTCACCTGAACGCATGCGACCTGGACGAGTTTACTTACTGACTGCAGAGGAGACAAAGCGTCACCCAGACCCATCGACAGGGACGCCATCTGACAGACAGACAGAAAAAACTGTGTTAATGACCTCTAATCAGAGCAAACTCGCAGACAGGTGTGTTACCTGCAGACAGGTGTGTTACCTGCAGACAGGTGTGTTACCTGCAGACAGGTGTGTTACCTGCAGACAGGTGTGTTACCTGCAGGCTCGTGAGCTGCTGCTGCTGAGCTAGAGACTGTTTGACGAGAACGCTCTTGATGCTCTGCTCCATGGCGTACTTCTTTGCCTGCAGACAGGAAACGGGTCACATTATACACACACAGGCACACACACACACAGACACACACACACACACACACACACACACACACACACACACACACACACACACACTAGAGGTGGGCGATATATGGTTTGCGATAATATCGCCGTTGTTTTGACGATGTGCAAATTTCCATTATCGAGTATTTAAATTACTTCGCTAAAAACAATGAAACGCCCGCGGAAACTCCTCACATCCATTAATACACGGAGCAGCAGCGCTCTCTACAGCATGGCAGGATTCAGTCACATGACTAGTGGGCCTACGTGATCACATGAGGTGATCACGTGACCTCTCGCTAGCATCCTCCTTGCAACAGTTTAGCAGCGCGTTGTGATGGTAGAGAGAAAATGCAAACACCTCCAGTCCCTGAATCTGTTCAACCTTTGACCCCGCTGGGCGCTCGGACAATGAATCTGTTCAACCTTTGACCCCGCTGGGCGCTCGGACAATGAATCTGTTCAACCTTTGACCCCGCTGGGCGCTCGGACGATGAATCTGTTCAACCTTTGACCCCGCTGGGCGCTCGGACAATGAATCTGTTCAACCTTTGACCCCGCTGGGCGCTCGGACAATGAATCTGTTCAACCTTTGACCCCGCTGGGCGCTCGGACAATGAATCTGTTCAACCTTTGACCCCGCTGGGCGCTCGGACGATGAATCTGTTCAACCTTTGACCCCGCTGGGCGCTCGGACAATGAATCTGTTCAACCTTTGACCCCGCTGGGCGCTCGGACGATGAATCTGTTCAACCTTTGACCCCGCTGGGCGCTCGGACAATGAGTTCTGGAGCTGTCAGCGATAAAAAGACCGAACTCAGACAATTCACATCACATTTAAAGATATCGACTGATTATCATTATCACCCAAAAGATAACGAGATATCACACACCCCTAACACACACACACACACACACACACACACACACAGGTACACACACACACACACAAACACACACACACACACACAGGTACACACACACACACAGGTACACACACACACACACACACAGGTACACACACACACACAGGTACACACACACACACAGGTACACACACACACACACACACACACACACAGGTACACACACACACACACACACACACACACACACACAGGTACACACACAGGTACACACACACACACAGGTACACACACACACACACACACACACACACAGGTACACACACACACACACACACACACACACACACACACACAGGTACACACACAGGTACACACACACACACACACAGGTACACACACAGGTACACACAGGTACACACACACACACACACAGGTACACACACACACACACACACACACACACAAGGTACACACACAGGTACACACACACACACACACAGGTACACACACAGGTACACACACACACACAAACAGGTACACACACACACACACACACACACACACACACACACACACACAGGTACACAGGTACACACATAGGTACACACACAGGTACACACAGGTACACACACACAGGTACACACACACAGGTACCCTCTGCAGCGCCTCCTGCTGGTGGACCGTCAGCGCCGGCAGACCCAGCTTGGTGGTGCTCTGTCCGTTCTCCATGATGAGAGCCGGGCCTCCCTGTAACACCACAGGCCATATATTATTGATATTCTATTATTGATATTATATTATTGATATTCTATTATTGATATTATATTATTGATATTCTATTATTGATATTATATTATTGATATTATGTTATTGATATTCTATTATTGATATTATATTATTGATATTCTATTATTGATATTGTATATTGATATTCTGTTATTGATATTCTATTATTGATATTATATTATTGATATTATGTTATTGATATTATATTATTGATATTATATTATTGATATTCTGTTATTGATATTCTATTATTGATATTATATTATTGATATTCTATTATTGATATTCTATTATTGATATTCTGTTATTGATATTCTATTATTGATATTATATTATTGATATTCTGTTATTGATATTCTATTATTGATATTATGTTATTGATATTATGTTATTGATATTATATTATTGATATTATATTATTGATATTATATTATTGATATTCTATTATTGATATAATATTATTGATATTCTATTATTGATATTCTATTATTGATATTATATTATTGATATTCTATTATTGATATTATATTATTGATATTATATTATTGATATTATATTATTGATATTATATTATTGATATTCTGTTATTGATATTATATTATTGATATTATGTTATTGATATTATGTTATTGATATTCTATTATTGATATTATATTATTGATATTATATTATTGATATTATGTTATTGATATTATATTATTGATATTCTATTATTGATATTATGTTATTGATATTATGTTATTGATATTCTATTATTGATATTATATTATTGATATTATGTTATTGATATTCTATTATTGATATTCTGTTATTGATATTCTGTTATTGATATTATATTATTGATATTATGTTATTGATATTATATTATTGATATTCTGTTATTGATATTCTGTTATTGATATTATATTATTGATATTCTGTTATTGATATTATATTATTGATATTCTATTATTGATATTCTGTTATTGATATTATGTTATTGATATTATATTATTGATATTATATTATTGATATTCTGTTATTGATATTATATTATTGATATTATATTATTGATATTATATTATTGATATTCTGTTATTGATATTCTATTATTGATATTATATTATTGATATTATATTATTGATATTATATTATTGATATTCTGTTATTGATATTATATTATTGATATTATATTATTGATATTCTGTTATTGATATTATATTATTGATATTTTATTGTATAATCAGCGCAGGTGGAAGAAGAGACAAACTTGGTTTGAAAAGTGTATCAATAGGTAATAATCAAGTTAATTGATAATATTAAAGTTCAGATCAATGTCTACCAGCTGATCAATAATAAATCAATATTGTCTGAATTCTACCGGCTAATCAATAATAACATTTTGAGATTGCACTGACAACAGCAGTTATTGATTACAGTCATATTTCCATATTTAACTTTACTGATCCGTCATTTTCTGATCAGCAGCCGCTGATCGATCCGGTTCTGATCAGCAGCCGCTGATCGATCCGGTTCTGATCAGCACTTCCTGTTTGTGTCCAGGTGTTCCAGCTGCAGCCCCTCAGCTAGCTTAGCTTCTGCTAACAGAACCGTGTGCGATATTAGCCTAGCTGCTAGCAGCTGTTTGTATCCGATCACTCTGATCGATTAGAGTCTGTGAGTGGTTTCCAGCAGTTAGCATTAGCTTAGCATGTGGCTATCGTATAAATAAAGGTTGGTTTGATTTTCTCACCGCGGAAACTGTCACCGCCATCAGCAGCCCCGCCCCTCTGATCCCGATCGATCCGATATTTTATATCGATCTCTATCTATATGAGGATCAAACACTGTCCGATGTTTGTGTCTGCGCCGCTCCACACAGCACCACTTCCGCCTGCGTCACATCCTCTGACAGACAGTTTCAAAATAAAAGACCTGCGTAAAAACAATCTATATTTTCCTTATTAATATTATTGGTATTATTATTATTGATTATTCCGCCATCTATAGGGCAGCCTGGTGATTATTAATCATAATGTTATATACAGCTGTGTGTGTGTGTGTGTGTGTGTGTGATATCTATGGAAGCCAATCGTGACCAAAATTGAAATGAAAATGCATTTGCAGGAATGCTTTTTCATTTTAAGAATGTGGCTGAATTATCTGACTCATAAATCAAATGAATAATCACTCATCCTCTTTGCATTTTAATTTTCTTCTTAACAGCACATTTTATTCCATCATCAAAAAGAGAACAAAGAGGAGATTGCTGTTTCGTTTTCGTGGTCTGCCCCGCAAACTAGTGCCCATAATTCGAAACCGATTTGACAATCTGAGCGGCGCAGGAGAGTGACGTCAGGAGCTGCTCTTCTTCAGCGCCGTGCTGACCGTGCTACCCATCTTATACGGTAGAGGGCGGTGTGCACATCTGATATATGGACGCGTCACACAGATCAGCAACATGGCTAAAACCGTGGCAGGGCTGCGGAGGGAGGCCGCTGCTGCTGAGGAACAGCATCAAGTTCTTTCTTCCAACACGCCAGAAACAACACCTTCTGCTCCTGAGCGCCCAAACAATGCTCCAGGTTTCACTGTAGCAAGAAAAGCTCGTTAAATAACATGCAGTTGTCGGGTCGATTTGTTATGATGTCGTTACAGCACGAGATAGGGTGAGGGCCCGCCAGGCAAGCATCACGTTACAGTTACAGTAGGTTATGAAGTTCACAGGAACCATTATCTGTTTAAACAACTAACTGAAACATCAACAACAGCAGGTCTGACATCAGTGGGGTGCATTTAATTAAGCATAGGCGCCGAGTTCCGTCAGCATCACTGAAGTGACAATAACCACGGTAAAGCACACCCCGAGTGTAATAAGACTGCTCCAAGACCGCTCCAGGACCGCTCCAGGACCGCTCCAGGACCGCTCCAAGACCGCTCCAAGACCGCTCCAAGACCGCTCCAGGACCGCTCCAAGACCGCTCCAAGACCGCTCCAGGACCGCTCCAAGACCGCTCCAGGACCGCTCCAAGACCGCTCCAAGACCGCTCCAGGACCGCTCCAAGACCCCTCCAGGACCGCTCCAAGACCGCTCCAGGACCGCTCCAGGACCGCTCCAAGACCGCTCCAAGACCGCTCCAAGACCGCTCCAAGACCGCTCCAGGACCGCTCCAGGACCGCTCCAAGACCGCTCCAAGACCGCTCCAGGACCGCTCCAAGACCGCTCCAAGACCGCTCCAGGACCGCTCCAAGACCGCTCCAGGACCGCTCCAAGACCGCTCCAGGACCGCTCCAGGACCGCTCCAAGACCGCTCCAGGACCGCTCCAAGACCGCTCCAGGACCGCTCCAAGACCGCTCCAGGACCGCTCCAAGACCGCTCCAAGACCGCCTCCAAGACTGCTACAAGACTGCTCCAAGACCGCTCCAGGACCGCTCCAAGACCGCTCCAAGACCGCTCCAGGACCGCTCCAAGACCGTTCCAAGACCGTTCCAAGACCGCTCCAGGACCGCTCCAAGACCGTTCCAAGACCGCTCCAAGACCACTCCAAGACTGCTCCAAGACCACTCCAAGACCGTTCCAAGACCGCTCCAAGACTGCTCCAGGACCGCTCCAAGACCCCTCCAGGACCGCTCCAAGACCGCTCCAAGACCGCTCCAGGACCGCTCCAGGACCGCTCCAAGACCGCTCCAGGACCGCTCCAGGACCGCTCCAACGAACTGGAATACAGGACTGTTATCAGGAACTTTGTCAGCTGGTGTGAGCTCAGCCAGCTTCAGCTAAACACTAGCAAGACGAAGGAGATGATCGTTAACTTCAGGAGGAAAACATCCCACTGCACCCCGGTGAACATCCAGGGACTGGACATTGAGGTGGTAGAGAATTATAAATTCCCGGGTGGTCACCTCAATAAAAACTGGACTGGACTGGACTGACAACACCCATGCTCTCTACAAGAAGGGCCAGCTTCGCCTCCACCTCCTTCGGAGTTAGCAGGGCTCTCCTTAAGACTTTTTATGACTCTGTGGTTGCTTCAGCCATCTTCTATGCTGTGGTCTGCTGGGGGGGGCAGTACGGACAGGGACAGGAAGAGACTCAATAAACTGATCAGGAGAGCGAGCTCTGTCCTGGACTGTCCTCTGGACTCCATTGAGGAAGTGGGTGAGAGGAGGATGTTAGTGGAGCTGACATCCATCATGGACCCCCCCCCCCCCACATGACACTGTGGGGTCCCTGAGTAGCTCCTTCAGCAGCAGACTGTTACACCCACGGGGTAAGAAGGAGAGGTTCCGCAGGTCTTTAATTCCTGCTGCTGTCAGACTCTACAACACCTGATCAATGTTTCTGTTACCAATTACCACCATACCAAAGCTTTAATATCTGTATTGATTTATTGATTTATTGATTTTCAATGCTGCAGTGACCAGTGAATTTCCCCGTTGTGGGATTAATAAAGTAATCCATCTATCCATCAACAAAAACATCAATATAATCAATATTTGTTGGAGAAGTTAGTAGAGTGTACTTTTACCTCCTCTATTTACTATTATTGATTATATTATTAATCAATATCCAGTGAGATAAATAAAGGACTTTATCCGGATCGTCAATTTAACTGCTTTAAACTGATCAATACAGTTATTAGTCCTCTGATCAATTTCTCATGTTTATAAAAACTAAATGATCAATGATTGAAAATATAATTTGATTACAGATCAATGATGAATGTCTTTATTAATTCTTCACTAATAAACATGTTATTGAATATTGATACGTTATTGAATATTGATACATTATTGAATATTGATACGTTATTGAATATTGATACATTATTGAATATTGATACGTTATTGAATATTGATACGTTATTGAAAATTGATACGTTATTGAATATTGATACATTATTGGATATTGATACGTTATTGAATATTGATACATTATTGAATATTGATACATTATTGAATATTGATACGTTATTGAATATTGATACATTATTGAATATTGATACATTAGTGAATATTGATACGTTATTGAATATTGATACATTATTGAATATTGATACATTAGTGAATATTGATACATTATTGAATATTGATACATTAGTGAATATTGATACATTATTGAATATTGATACATTAGTGCATATTGATACGTTATTGAATATTGATACCATATTGAATATTGATACGTTATTGAATATTGATACATTATTGAATATTGATACATTAGTGCATATTGATACCTTATTGAATATTGATACTGTTGGGTATTGAACCCTGAAAATGGTGTGTGTGGAAATCAGCCACTACAGGGCTCCGGTCAGAGAACACGCAGTCATCAGTTCATTTACAGTCTTTACTGCCAGAATGAGAATATAACAAACGATGCAGTATGATGGTGCATAACAGATCAGTTTATCGTCAGTGACTTCTGCACCAATGACGGAGTAACAGAAATGCGCGAAAAGAGGGAAAAACGACCGCTGTACTTTCAAAATAAGAGTTGTAGTTTCATAAAATGAAATGTCTCTGAACATGAAGAATTCACAACAGATACATTATTGAATATTGATAAGTTATTGAATATTGATAAGTTATTGATATTGATACATTATTGAATATTGATACATTATTGAATATATGTTTTTGATTTTTTTTCATTGAAGAAAAACATTTTTCTTTTAATGATCGATAGATTATTGATTTATTTGAATTATGAAACAGAACACACATTTACACATTCTTATTACCACGAATACAATGACAGTCAGCTACAGGCTAGCAATTACTGATCAATACCTAATCAATACCAAATACCAGCACAGACTGCATTAGCATTTCTCTCTGTTAGCCTTCAGCTAACACTTCACTCTCACTGCAGCACGGTTACCGTGGTAACAGTGATGATAAACTTCCAGAACCTCCATTTCATTGGGTTGTGGATCAATATCTGTCGATAAATAAGTGCTGAAGATCCTTTCAGTGTTCATCCGTCAGTAGGTGGTTCTCGCTCCGTTATCGGAACCAGCTGCTGCAGAGTCCGGATCCAGAACCTCACACAGGAAGTATAAACTCTGTTTGATGGAGAACCCTAAAATGGAGTTAGACCAGTTCTCTGTACTCAGTGACAGGGTTCTTCCATTCAGAACTGGTTCTAACTTGGGATGTAAAGGAACTCCAGATAGAGAACATTTTGTGTAAATGACCTAGAACCCTGCTTGGAACCGAAGGTTATTAATTACATCAAACAGCAATCAATGGGTTCTATTAGTCAGTGTTGGTTCTAGCTTACAGAATATAGTGCAATGGATCCTTAAGCTGATGTAATGTTTCTAGAACTATGGGGAGAAGGTCTGGAGGAAAATTTGCGTTCTCTCAGAGGGTTCTACACCTTGAAGATGGAGAGCTCTGGATGACCATGGTTCTGGACATGTGGGAGGGTTGGGTGGGGTTTTAAACTGGTGGCAGAACCCACACATCCAACAGAATGTTTTAGAACTTAGGCTAAAGGTTCTAGGAGCAGGTGCAGAGTTCTTGATGTTTATTCTGGAAGTTAGTGTAAAGGTTCTCGACCTCGTGAAAGATTGAGACTCCAGAACTCCAGACAGAATATGTCAGATATATGTGATGTTCAGGTTCTAGAAGGGCATTCCTCCCGAGATCTGCCGGGCCACCTGCTCGTCCTGGCTCTCATCCTTGTCCTTTCTCTCCTGGTTCCAGTCCTTCAGACCCTCCGGCAGCGTCGTGTCCTCATCCTCGCCTCCGGTTCCCTCCACAAACTCTTCGTACGTCGACTTCTCTGCAAATGGACGTTTGCCCAGCAGTTCTACCATGTCGTTCTTATCCAGAACCTCCTTCTCCAGCAGCCGTAGCGCCACCTGCAGGATGACACAGGAACACAAAGAACAAGGTCAGAACTGTGCATGAGTGAAGGTTCTGCTGGTTGTAGTTTATGAAGATAATATATGAAAGAACTGCAGCACATCAGAAGAACCATGTGTTCTGAAAGGCCTGGCTGCTTTGGAGCAGGGTTCTAAGTGAAGGTTTGCAGAGTTCTCGTCACAAAAATGTGAAGAGACAAGGTTCCATTCTTCTCAATGAACGGGTTCTAAAAACATGAACTGGATCTAAGTTCTGTGGGAAATCTTTTTCAGAGGAAGTTTGTAGAACATTCTAGAAATACACATTTAGAACCTTGTTCTATGTCAGCCGACACACTTCTATAATGTTAGAACAGTAAATGTTTCCTCTTCAACTAGAATGAGCTCTGACTTATTGAACCCTGACATCAAACTCAAGAACAGGACTCAAGGTTCTATGAGGTTCTGGTTCTAGTTCATAAGGAAAAGATTTGTTAAAGATGCAGATTAAAAAACACCAGTTGGAGAACATTCTGTTTTTGTTTGAATTACCTAGAACCCTGTTGTTCTCTATTCATAAGTCCAACAGACACAGTTAGGTTATCTTTGATTAGGATATGTACTTTAACTCCCACATAAAGCAAACCTCTACGACCTTTTTTCATCTACGTAACATTACCAATCACCAAGGTCTTGCTCATGGTGGTACTGTTGGGTCTCTGTAAATAATGTTATAAGGAGTTCGGTCTAGACCTGCTCTATTTGAAAAGTGTCCTGAGATAACTTCTGTTATGAATTGGCTGTCTAGAAGAAGACCACCGTCAAACTCTCTCACATCCATCCAGGTTCTTAATGATGACCTAGAACAAACAAAGATCATTGGTACCTTCTCCACCTCGGCCTTCTTCTCACTCAGCAGTTGGTAGGTTCTCTGGTATGCCTCACTGATGAGGGTTCGAACCTCAGTGTCGATGAGACGAGCCGTAGCTTCGCTGTAGGGTTTCTCCAGAACCATCTCACCCTGTCGAGGGAGGTCAAAGGAGACCTGACCCACCTTCTCATTCATCCCGAACTGAACAATCTGCAGCAGAACAGAGGATACTAGAATAACTAGCTGGCTAGCATTCTGCTAACACTAACTAACTTAAGATGTGACTATATATATCTTTTATCTTTTAACCATCTTCAAAATGTGGTTGTCTTTCCGACATAGATTAGCCTAGCATATAGCATATCTAATTACAGGATAGGAGGAAGTTGACTGAGGTTCTGACCGAGGCTTGCTCAACTGTTATTGGAGCACATAACAGGGGCGGGTCTAAAGAAGGGTACATTAGCTGTTAGCAGTCTATCACTGGATTACTTTGATACTGAAGAAAACTTAAATCACATGATGATTTTCTTTTTTCTCTGACCTAAGTGACCTCTGACCTGAGTGACCTCTGACCTGTGCGTAGGCGCTCTGGGTGACCTTTCGGAGGTCATCCTGAGCTCCGGTGGTGATGCGTCCGAAGAAGATCTCCTCTGAGACTCGTCCTCCCAGAGTCATACACATGCGGTCCAGCAGCTGCTCTTTGGTGTACAGGTACTGCTCTCTAGGCAGGTACTGAGCGTAACCCAGACCCTTCCCTCTGGGGATGATGGACACCTGCACAGGTAACAACGACAACAGCAGCTGAGGCTCATGGGTATTGTAGTATTAGAAACTGATCAGTGTAAAGGAAATAAAGCTGTGTGTTCGTTATTTCAGACAGTATGTTCAGCTCTCAGTTGGTCTGTGAGTTAAACATCAGAAACCTTCAGCAGAGGGTCGGCGTGCTCCAGGAACCATCCAGCGGTGGCGTGACCCGCCTCGTGATATGCCACAGTCTTCTTCTCCTCCGGCTGCAGGACCTGAGTCTTCTTCTCCAGACCTCAAACACAAACACAAACAGTCTCAACCTGGACCGAACCCCACTCAGATTTTAACCAGAATAAACCAGAGTGAAAGTCAGTCTTAAAGAAGAAGAGATCATTAAAAGAGCTCCAGTCAATCTGATCAGCAGCCAATAATATCTCTTCCTCAGGAGTTGATTGATCGGTGGCGTTAGGCCAACGTTAGCAGGAAAACCAGCAGGTTGATCTCACCTCCGATCACTCTCTCGATGGCCTGTTCGAAGTGCTTCTGGTTGATGGCATCTGAAAGGTGGCGAGCGGCGATCAGAGCCGCCTCATTACAAACGTTAGCAATGTCGGCGCCTGACAGACAGGAAACAGGGAGAAGGAAGTCAAAGGGTGAAGTAGGCCGAGCTCAGGGCTGCTCGAGGGAGAGAACAGGTGTGTTTACCTGAGAATCCAGGTGTGAGGGCGGCCATCTTTCTGGCCAGAGTGTCTTTGTCCAGCTCCACCTCCAGTTTCAGAGGACGCAGGTGAACTTTAAAGATGGACGCTCGTCCTTTGATATCCGGGGGACCTGAGACACAACAGCGACATGTTTATTTATGTTGTTTTTATGATTTATTGATGTTAAGTTTCTGCATGTGTGCATCAAGATAAACAAACTCATATGTATTGATCCTTTATCAGAGTTTACTATAAACTATAAACTATATCGTCCGTCAACCTTCTAGTAAAAAGAAATATCACAAAAACTTGGGGGACCGCCAAAATAACAAATACAAATACAATAAATAAATATGCCAATAAATGCGCCAAAATAATATTAAAAATAATGGCATTACTTCATTTATAAATGTGACATACATTGAAATGTTTTATTTTATTTTACTTGTTTTTTTGACTTGTAAGTAATAAGAAGACACAGAAATAAATAAATGAGGCTGGAGGTAAGGACTCAACATATTTATTAATCTATTTATTTATTTATTGGCTCATTTATTTGCCCGTTATTTAACCAGATATTGAGAACCAACCAACTATTTATTTATTTATTATTTATTAAGAGGATTTCTATTAAGGGAAAATAAAATGTTTAATTGGATGCAGAGAACCCATAAAAGGCCAAACAAAAACAATATATATAATGTATACAATATAAACAATTACTACTGTCACACTGACACCAGTCAACATCATTACCCTGAGATAAAAACGAAAGAAAAATGAATGGATGCTGGTGGCTTCGTTTCTCACCGATGTAAATCTGTCTGTCGAAGCGTCCTGGTCTCATCAGAGCCGGGTCCAGGATGTCCGGTCTGTTTGTTCCTGCTAGAACCACAACGTTGGTCACTGTGTTGAACCCTGAAAGAACCGAGACGAGTGAGTACTCCTGTCACTACGCTCTGACTGCTGATCAATAAAGTTATTTTAAAATGTTTGTATGTTTTTTCCCATGATTCCCGTCACCCACCGTCCATCTCCACCAGTAGCTGGTTCAGCGTGTTCTCCTGCTCGCTCTGTCCTCCAAAGTTTCCTCGTCCTCGTTTGCGTCCCACGGCGTCGATCTCGTCGATGAAGAGGATGCAGGGGGCGTTCTTCCTCGCCATGACAAACAGATCTCTGACCTGCACAGGAAATGACATCACCATCAACAACAACAACAACAACAACAGTCGTTAGCTTCCATTGCGGCTACTTGATTTTATTTATATTTTAATAGTATATAAGTATATAATATGAATGTCCCAGCAGGGTGAGAAGAGACAGGAAGTGTGCCCTGCGTTGCTCACCCTGGCAGGGCCGACGCCCACGAACATCTCCAGGAACTCTGAGCCGTTGACGGTGATGAACGGGACGTTGGCCTCGCCCGCTGTCGCTTTGGCCAGAAGAGTCTTTCCTGTTCCTGGAGGCCCCGTCAGGATGGCTCCCTGCACACACAGCAAACAGTCAGCAAGAAGTACGTACAGCGGCACACAACGGCGCACAGCGAGCGCAGACTGGACCCGCCCTCACCTTTGGGATCTTGGCACCCAGGTCCTGGTACTGTTTGGGGTTCTTCAGGAAGTTGACAAACTCCATGATCTCCAGCTTGGCCTCCTCGCAGCCCGCCACGTCTTTGAACTTGACGTCGATCTCGTCTTTCAGGACCTTCGCCGTCGTCTCACTGACACTAAACAGCCCACCCATCCCACGGCCGGGACGCCCCACCCCCGCAGGACCCCGCCGCAGCATAAAGAGCAGGAAGCCGATGATGAGCACGGTGGGGAGCATGCTCAGTAGGAAGGTTCTGCGGAGGAAGGACGGACATTAGACCACAGAGCTGCGGTACGTACCAATATAAAGTGCTGCCACCCGTCCTCACCCGTCACTCTCAGTGGAATAAACCACCGGCAGTCTGTTCTCGCCCTCGATGCCGAGCTCGTACTGCGCCGTCTCCAGGTTCCTCTCAAACGTGTCCACACTGCCTATGTTGAACCACACGTACTGCTGAGAGACACACACAGCAACTGCTTCAGACCGCCACCTTTAACAAACAATCAGACTCCTCTGACAGACCCTGAGGCTCACGCTGGGACAGGTCATAGAAATAAGATTATTATGTCTGACAACAATATAATGGTGTCAGTCAGGAAGTCAGCGGGAGCCTTAAAGGTCCAGTGTGCAGCATCTTACAGTAATGAGATGCACAGACGCACTGACGGACAGACGCACTGACGCACAGACGCACTGAAGTACAGACGCACTGACGCACAGACGCACAGAGGCCCTGACACACTGACGCACTGACACAGAGGCACTGACGCACAAAGGCACTGACACACTGACGCACTGACACAGAGGCACTGACGCACAAAGGCACTGACACACTGACGCTCTGAAGCACAGACGCACTGACACGCTCTGACGCACAGACGCGCTAACGCAGAAGCACTGACATACTGACGCACAGACACACAGAGGCACTGACGCACTGAAGGACAGAGGCACTGACACACTGACGCACAGACACACTGACGCACTGACACAGAGGCACTGACGCACAAAGGTACTGACACACTGACGCACTGACGCACAGACGCACTGACGCACAGACACACAGAGGCACTGACGCACTGAAGGACAGAGGCACTGACACACTGACGCACAGACACACTGACGCACTGACACAGAGGCACTGACGCACAAAGGTACTGACACACTGACGCACAGACGCACTGACACAGAGGCACAGACGCACTGCCTGACACAAAGGATGCTGGGAGACAAAGTGATGAGTTAAACAATTAACTGAATTTGAAAGAATTATGCAGTGAACACACTCACCCCGTCCACCGGCGTCTTCCCAGCAGAGAAAACCACTTTGACAAAGCGCTTGTTGACCACCTCCAACCGGTCGACCTGAGGGACCGAACACATCCTGTCAACAGCTGTAACATCTGTTTATTTATTGTTTATTCAATGTTTGTTTAATGTTTGTTTATTATTTGTTTAATGTTAATGTTTTATACTGACTGTCAGATAAGAAACATCTGAGTAAGCGTTACTATTACACTGTCCTCACCACTCCTTTGGACAGGTAGTTGTTGACAAAGTCTTTCCAGGTGACTTCTCGACCTCCATCCCTGAAGAAGAAATAATAGGCAACGGCTGACCAGAAGGCTGCTGCGCTCAGGAAGTACAACCGGAAGTCTTTACTGTCCCAGGGAACGTCCCCCTGAAACAAACAACCTGACATCAGATCACACCTGTCTGACCAGCTGAACTCATTGTTTCTTCGTCCACACTGACCTTCTGCAGACGGTCATACCAGTCGTCCCTACGGCCTCCTCGTTTTCCTCCTCCTCCTCCTCCTCCTCCTCCTCCTCCAGCTCCTCCAGCTCCTCCTGCTCCTCCTTCTGACCGCCCAGAGTTTTTCTGAGAATCGTCAGATTTGGATTCTGGGAACGGACAATAATCAATCAATAGATTCAGTAGTTATTATAGATACAATCAGTAGAGTCTGAAGTCAGTAGAAGTCGAATTAGGTAAGGGCAGGTGTCAGTAGGTGACAGTAGGTGACAGTAGGTGACGGTAAGTGTCAGTAGATGACAGTAGGTGACAGTAGGTGACAGTCGGTGACGGTAGGTGACAATAGGTGTCAGTAGGTGACGGTAGGTGACAATAGGTGACGGTAGGTGACGGTAGGTGTCAGTAGGTGTCAGTAGGTGTCAGTAGATGACAGTGGGTGACAGTAGGTGTCAGTAGGTGACGGTAGGTGTCAGTAGGTGTGCGTACATGTCAATAGGTGTCAGTAGGTGTCAATAGGTGTCAGTAGGTGTCAATAGGTGTCAGTAGGTGACAGTAGATGTCAATAGGTGACAGTAGGTGACGGCTACTGTCACCAGGTGTCAGTAGGTGACGGTAGATGTCAATAGGTGATGGTAAGTGTCAGTAGGTGACAGTAGGTGACGGTAGGTGACGGTAGGTGACAGTAGGTGACGGTAGGTGACGGTAGGTGACAATAGGTGTCAGTAGGTGTCAGTAGGTGACAGTAGGTGACAGTAGGTGTCAGTAGGTGTCAGTAGGTGACAATAGGTGACGGTAGGTGACGGTAGGTGACGGTAGGTGCCAGTAGGTTACACGCCTCCTGATTTGCACGTGACGTGCTACGGTAAGCGTACTGACTCATTCCCGGTTTCCTTCCTGCTCTGTGTACACTGTTTGGTGCTGTAGCTCTGTCAGTGAACGCTAAATATAAATTAGTTTTACTCGTTACAGCGGTTATTTTCCCACTTAACATTTAAACGTAGACTAGTTCTACCTAAACACTTGGAGTTTCTCCCTCTTTTAGGGACTTTTCACTATTTTCAAAGTTTTTCATACACGCTAGCTTCAGTAACATTAGCAGTTAGCTATGGCTTCTCCCTCTCCCTCTCCTCTGTCCTGCTCAGTGTGTCAGATGTTCAGTTATTCCTCTGCCTCCTTTAAAGATAATGGTACCTGTATTAAATGTAGTTTATTTACTGCGCTGGAGGCGAGGCTTAGTGAGTTAGAGGAACGGCACCGCACCACGGAGATATCTTTAGCCGCTATAGTTAGCCAGCCCCCAGTAGCCGGTACGGTCCGACCGAAGGTAGCTTCTGCTAGCTGTCCCCCGGTAGTTCCCCCGGTAGTTCCTCCGGTAGTTCCTCCGGTAGTTCCTCCGGTAGTTCCCAAGCAGCCGGGAAGACAGGGAGGCTGGGTGACTGAGCGAAGGAAGACTAGAACGGCGAAGCCCACAGGTCACCACCAACCCATTCACGTTTCTAATAAATTTTCCCCACTCAGCGATACACCCGCTGAGGAACCAACTCTGGTTATTGGCAGCTCCATAGTCAGAAACGTGAAGTTAGCGAAGCCAGCGGCCATAGTTTAATGTATCCCTGGGGCCAGAGCGGGCGACACTGAATCAAATTTAAAACTGCTGGCTAAAGATAAACGTAAATACAGTAAGATTGTTATCCACGTCGGCGGTAATGACACCCGTTTACGCCAATCGGAGGTCACTAAGATTAATGTGGAGTCGGTGTGTAATTATGCTAAGACAATGTCGGACTCCGTAGTTTTCTCTGGACCCCTGCCCAATGTGACCAGTGATGACATGTATAGCCGCATGTCGTCATTCCACCGCTGGCTGTCGAGGTGGTGTCCAGCAAACGATGTGGGCTTCATTGATAACTGGAAGCCTTTTTGGGGAAAACCTGGTCTGATTAGGAGAGACGGCATCCATCCCACTTTGGATGGAGCGGCTCTCTTATCTAGGAATATGGCGAAGTTTATTTCTAAAACCTGACAGTCCAGAGTTAGGACCAGGAAGCAGAGCTGCTGTCTTACACACTTCTCTGCGCTTTCTTTAGAACAGTCACCCACCCAAAACCCCATAGAGACTGTGTCTGTCCCCCCGACCACCTAAACTATTTAAAGAAATAAAAACAAGAGGAGTTCAACATAAAAATCTAATAAAAATTAAAACCAACTCCTCAGTAGCACAAAATAAGAGAATGAAATGTGGACTGTTAAATATCAGGTCTCTGTCCTCTAAAGCTGTTTTAGTGAATGAATTAATATCAGATTATGATATTGATTTACTTTGTCTTACTGAGACCTGGTTGTCCCACGAGGAGTATGTTAGCCTAAATGAATCCACCCCCCAGTCATATTAATACTCACATTCCTCGAGGCACTGGCCGAGGAGGTGGAGTGGCAGCCATATATGATTCGAGCGTTTTAATGGACCCTAAACCTAAACTAAATTATAATTCATTTGAAAGCCTTGTTCTTAGTCTTTCTCACCCAAACTGGAAAACAATGCAGCCAGTTCTATTTGTTATAGTGTACCGCGCTCCTGGACCGTACTCTGATTTTATATCTGAATTCTCTGAGTTTTTATCAAGTTTAGTCCTTAAATCAGATAAAGTAATTATTGTGGGTGATTTTAATATTCATGTGGATGTTGACAATGACAGCCTTAGTAACGCATTTATCTCATTAATAGACTCAATTGGCTTCTGTCAGAGTGTAAATAAACCAACTCATTGTTTTAATCACACTCTTGACCTTGTTCTATCATATGGCATTGATATTGAACATTTAATAGTCTTCCCACATAATCCTTTCCTATCTGACCATTATTTAATAACTTTTGAATTCATACTATTAGATTATAAGCCATTAGGCAAAACTTCCTACAGCAGATGTTTATCTGACAGTGCTGTAGCTAAATTTAAGGAGGAGATTCCTTCAGTGTTTAATTCAATGCCATGTCTGAATTTAACAGAGTCCTATAACGACTTTAGTCCCTCTGAAATTGATAATGTTGTCGATAGTGCTGCAGGCTCATTAGACTCTATCGCTCCTATAAAAAGGAAATAATTAAAACATAGGAGACTAGCACCTTGGTATAACCACCAAACCCGTCAGTTAAAACAAATAGCTATGAAATCTGAAATGAAATGGCGCTCTTCCAAATTATCAGAATATCGCTCAATTTGGCAAGATAATCTTAAAACTTATTGAAAGGCCCTCTGTAATGCCAGAGGAGCCTATTATTCAGCACTAATAGAAGAAAATAAGAATAACCCTAGGTTCCTCTTCAGCACTGTAGCCAGGCTGACAGAGAGCCACAGCTCTATTGAGCCACATATCCCCATAAACTCAAGTAGCAACGACTTTATGAGCTTCTTCTATAATAAAATTATTACTATTAGAGAGAAAATTAATCACCAACTGCCATCAACAGTTATCAGTGGCTCTCAAAGTTCAGGAACTTCTGCTAATGTAAACTTAGATATAGATTTAGACTGTTTTTCTGCTGTCAATCTTCATCAGTTAACTTCAATCATTTCTTCATCGAAGCCATCAACCTGTCTATTAGACCCGATCCCAACTAGGCTGCTTTAAGAAGTCGTACCCTTAATTGGCACTTCTTTACTGGATATGATTAATCTTTCTTATTATCAGGATATGTACCACAGTCCTTTAAAGTAGCTGTATTTAAACCCCTTCTTAAAAAGTCCACTCTTGACCCAGGGGTTTTAGCCAACTATAGACCGATTTCTAACCTCCCCTTCCTCTCTAAGATTCTGGAGAAAGTAGTCGCCAAAGAGTTGTGTGACTTTCTACATAACAATAGTTTATTTGAGGATTTTCAGTCAGGATTTAGAGTTCATCATAGCACAGAGACAGCTCTGGTTAAAGTTAATAATGACCTTCTGATTGCTTCCGACAATGGACTTGTCTCTGTACTTGTATTATTAGATCTTGGTGCTGCATTTGACACCATTGACCATGATATTCTTTTACAGAGACTTAAGCATCAAATTGGCATTAAAGGAACCGCACTAAGCTGGTTTAATTCATATCTATCAGATCGTTCGCAGTTTGTACATGTTAACGATGAATCTTCAATAAATACTACAGTAAGTCATGGAGTTCCACAAGGTTCTGTACTTGGACCAATACTATTTACTTTATATATGCTCCCTTTAGGCAACATTATTAGGAATCACTCCATTAACTTTCACTGTTATGCAGATGATACGCAGTTATATCTATCAATCAAGCCTGATGAAATTAATCAATTATCTAAATTACAAACATGTCTTAAGGACATAAAATCCTGGATGACCTGCAATTTTCTGATGTTAAACTCAGAAAAAAACGAAATTCTTGTTCTTGGCCCCAAAAACCTTAGAGACTCACTGTCTAAACTGTTGGGTCTCTGTAATTAATGTTAAAGAGTTCGGTCTAGACCTGCTCTATTTGAAAAGTGTCCTGAGATAACTTCTGTTATGAATTGGCGCTATACAAATAAAATTGAATTGAAAAATTTAATTAAAGATATAGTTACTCTAGATGGCATTAACTTGGCCTCTAGCACCACTGTCAGGAATCTTGGAGTTATCTTTGATCAGAATTTGTCATTTAACTCCCACATAAAGCAGACCTCTAGGACTGCCTTCTTTCATTTACGTAATATTACAAAAATTAGACACATCCTATCACAGACAGATGCAGAAAAACTAATCCATGCATTTGTTACTTCAAGGCTGGATTACTGCAACTCTTTATTATCAGGTCGCCCCAATAAGTCCATTAAAACGCTCCAATTAATTCAGAACGCTGCAGCACGAGTACTGACAGGAACTAGAAAAAGAGATCACATCTCTCCTGTACTAGCTTCTCTGCATTGGCTCCCTGTAAAATGTAGAATAAAATTTAAAGTGCTCCTCCTCACCTATAAAGCTCTTCATGGTGAGGCCCCTTCATATCTTAAAGAGCTCATAGTACCCTATTACCCCACTAGAACACTAAGTTCTCTGAATGCTGGGCTACTTGTGGTTCCTATAGTCTCTAAAAGTAGAACAGGAGCCAGAGCCTTCAGTTACCAAGCTCCTCTCCTGTGGAACCAGCTTCCATTTGTGGTTCGGGAGGCAGACACCCTCACCACATTCAAGAGTAGGCTTAAGACATTCCTCTTGATAAAGCTTATAGTTAGGGCTGGATCAGGTGAGTCCTGAACCATCCCTTAGTTATGCTGCTATAGGCCTAGACTATCGGGGATTTCCCCATGGTGCACTGAGCTCCTCCCCCTTCCTCTCTCTTCTGCACTCATTCATGTCCCATTAATGCATGTTACTAACTTCACTTCTTCCCCGGAGTTCTTGTGCTTTCTCGTCTCGCAGGTTCTTATCGATCCTGGTGGAGCCTCCTGCCATGGTCCTGCTAGATTGCCATTGCCAATACTGTTGTTGCTGTGCACCTGTCTGTCTGTCTGTCTCTTGCTCTCTCTCTCTCTCTCGCTGTCTCTCTCTCTCTCTCTCACCCCAACTGGTCGAGACAGACGACCACCCACCTAGAGCTGAAGGATCTGTCCTAGGTTTCTGCCTTCTAACAGGCAGTTTTTCCTTGCCCTTGTCTCCAAGGTCTTGCTCATGGTGGTACTGTTGGGTCTCTGTAAATAATGTTATAAGGTGTTCGGTCTAGACCTGCTCTATTTGAAAAGTGTCCTGAGATTACTTCTGTTATGAATTGGCGCTATACAAATAAAATTGAATTGAATAGGTGACAGTAGGTGACAGTAGATGACAGTGGGTGACAGTAGGTGACAGTAGGTGACGGTAGGTGACGGTAGGTGTCAGTAGTTGACAGTAGATGTTAATAGGTGACGTAAGTGTCAGTAGGTGTCAGTAGCAGTGTGTACGTGTCAGTAGGTGTCAGTAGGCGTCAGTAGGTGACAGCAAGTGTCAGTAGGTGACAGCAAGTGTCAGTAGGTGACAGCAAGTGTCAGTAGGTGACAGCAGGTGTCAGCAGGTGTCAGTAGTTGACGGTAGGTGTCAGTATGTGACAGTAGGTGTCAGTATGTGACAGTAGGTGACGGTAGGTGACGGTAGGTGTCAGTATGTGACAGTAGGTGTCAGTATGTGTCAGTATGTGACGGTAGATGTCAGTAGATGTCGGTAGGTGACAATAGGCCACAGTAGGTAACAGTAGGTGACGGTAGGTGACGGTAGTTGACGGTAGGTGACAGTAGGTGTCAGTAGATGTCAATAGGTGACGGTTAGTGTCAGTAGGTGTGTGTATGTGTCAGTAGGTGTCAGTAGGTGACAGTAGGTGTCAGTAGGTGACAGTACGTGACGGTAAGTGTCAGTAGGTGACAGTAGGTGTGTGTACGTGTCAGTAGGTGTCAGTAGATGTCAATAGATGGCGGTAAGTGTCAGTAGGTGACAGTAGGTGACGGTAAGTGTCAGTAGGTGACAGTAGGTGTCAGTAGGTGTGTGTACGTGTCAGTAGGTGTCAGTAGATGTCAGTAGATGTCAATAGATGGTGGTAAGTGTCAGTAGGTGACAGTAGGTGACGGTAAGTGTCAGGAGGTGTCAGTAGGTGTGTGTACGTGTCAGTAGGTGTCAGTAGGTGTCAGTAGGTGACAGTAGTTGATGGTAAGTGTCAGTAGGTGACAGTAGGTGTCAGTAGGTGACAGTACGTGACGGTAAGTGTCAGTAGGTGACAGTAGGTTTCAGTAGGTGTGTGTACGTGTCAGTAGGTGTCAGTAGATGTCAATAGATGGCGGTAAGTATCAGTAGGTGACAGTAGGTGACGGTAAGTGTCAGTAGGTGTGTGTACGTGTCAGTAGGTGTCAGTAGATGTCAATAGATGGTGGTAAGTGTCAGTAGGTGACAGTAGGTGTCAGTAGGTGACGGTGAGTGACAGTAGGTGTCAGTAGGTGACAGTAGATGTCAATAGGTGACGGTAAGTGTCAGTAAGTGACAATAGGTATCAGTAGGTGTCAGTAGATGTCAGTAGGTGACGCAGGTGTCAGTAGATGACAGTAGGTGTCAGCAGATTTTCTACCTTTGGTTGCTGCTTCAGGGGTTTTTGGAGTTTTCTGACTTTCTGGAAAATATTTCTCAAAACCTGAAAAGGAAAATAAACAGTGAACACATTAACACTGTCTGTCTGTCTGTGTCCCTGCTGTCTGTCTGTCTGTGTCCCCTGCTGTCTGTCTGTCTGTGTCCCCTGCTGTCTGTCTGTCTGTGTGTGTGTGTGTGTGTCCTGCTGTCCTGTCTGTCTGTCTGTCTGTCTGTATGTGTCCCTGCTGTCTGTCGTTGTCCCCTGCTGTCTGTCTGTGTCCCCTGCTGTCTGTCTGTCTGTCTGTGTCCCCTGCTGTCTGTCTGTGTCCCTGCTGTCTGTCTGTCTGTCTGTATGTGTCCCTGCTGTCTGTCTGTCTGTCTGTATGTGTCCCTGCTGTCTGTCTGTCTGTCTGTCTGTCTGTCTGTCTGTCTGTCTGTGTCCCCTGCTGTCTGTCTGTGTCCCCTGCTGTCTGTCTGTCTGTGTCCCTGCTGTCTGTCTGTCTGTGTGTGTCTGTAGTACCTTTAGGTGGTCTGGAGCTAAGTCTCCTGTAGGCTCCCAGCAGGTCTCTCAGCAGGCTCCGCCCACTGGCTACCTGTCCCACCGTGCTGGAATACATCACCTGAGCAACAGGACACTTTATATAGCAGGTACATTATTGATCTGTAAGATAATGCTGCATGTACTCATTAGGGACCTCGCAAGCCACCGCTGGAGGTCCCTATTGTTTTTGCTTCGTTTCTTCTTCCCTATTATAATTTTTAGCACTTTTGACTACATTTTTGCCCCCTGAACATTTACGAAAACTCAAGTTTATTTGGCAAAGTGGTCAGGCCTGGTGAAAAATTTGATATTCTATGCGTTGCTTTCGGGTCTGCCACTAGGTGGCGCTACTATCATGAAAAGTGCATTTAGGCTGATAACTCCCGCATAGTTTGTCGCACATTCAAAAACTTATATCCACGCATTCGGTGAATGGAGCTGAATCTCCCCATATAGGCCACGCCCACTTCCGCCTCAAATTTTTTCCCGGCAGAGCACGAAATGTCCGTGAACTACTTTTTCGTGTTCCCCCCATGTGCTTTGTCCGATTCGCACAAACATTTTCACATAGCATCTGAGGACCCTCATAATAAAAAAGTGATTAAAGTAATTTTTATTTTATTTTTTATTTAAAAAAAACAGCACGTTATAAAATTAACACTTCCTGTGGATTTTTCGTCAAAAAAGGAAGTGGACCATTTCTCCACATTGGTATCTCCGATTGACACCAAACTTGGGTGCATAGTTCCACATGTCTTCCTTAAGCATCGTGCACAGTTTCAGGCCATCGCCACAAGGTGGCGCTCTTTAAAATGAAGAAGTTTATATCTCTACAACGGTATATGTGATTAAGATGAAACTTGGTACGATGCTTCCCCATGGCTCCCTGAGGCTCACTTAAAGAGGACAAAAAAAATCCGCCACTAGGTGGCGCTCTGGTGGCAGGGTAAATCACTGTGCGGACACCGTAATAGTTATGAATATGAAATTCACAGGGCACGTGTTGAGTGCTGCCTGAAGCTCACATACCAAAAATCGTGTTTGTCCTGTGTGTAGCGCCCCCTACAGGATAAAAAAACAGCAGCCCCGGCGCCACGTTTCACCGATATGTACGAAACTCAGTAGGCCCGTTTAGAATCTCGGGACGTACAAAAAAGCCTCTTGGACCCATACCCCAAACCCACAGGAAGTCGGCCATTTTGATTTTAATTTTCACTTTCGGCAAACTTTTCGCGTTGTATTTGAACGAACTCCTCTTAGGGAATTTATCGGATCTGCTTCAAAATTTGTGAGTACACTCAAAAATTGGTGCTGATTAAAAGTTGTGCTATTTGAGACTGTACGTTGAACGGCGTGTCCGTGGCGTGAGGTCAAAGTTGGCCACTTTGAATTCTGTCGTCATACAAACCTTGAAGAGTTGAGCTGTGACTGTACATTAAACCGCGTGCCAGTGACGACTGACGAATTCAGCAGATTCACCATAAAACAGCACAAAAAACTTCAGCGTACGTGATCCAATCTCAATGACACTTCACGTGTTTGATAACAGTCCCCTCCCTGAACACGTCTACATGACAACATTCAGACACAGTGATAGCGCCACCTCCTGGCAACAGGAAGTAAGCGCTGCGTGGCGATTTTGAGCTGAGTTACGTGACATTTTCATGTTGTGGTTCGTACGTGTAACGATGGCACGTGACGCGGCCGCAGCACGCCCCGAGTTGTGTGGAGTGCGAGGTCCCGCTCAACGCTGCCTGCAGCTTTAATTATTATTATTATTATTTATTAGTGTAACTGCTGTATGTAACACACACCAGTATATATTATATATTATATATTATATATATATCATAATGCTGCTCCTGACACACAGGTTATTAACAGGTACTGTGAGCCAATGACAAAGCTCACAGCTGGAACGTCACACAGGTAAATTCAGCTGACGTAACACACCGCTGTCGGTGGTTTAGCGGGACGTTGTTGACATTGTCAGCGGGGCGGTGGGGTCAGGGGTTAGGGGTCAGGGGTCAGGGGTCAGGGCTTGTTTTGGCTGCTGTCACGGTTAGCATGTTAGCATCCACCTACCAGCCTGGCCGGAGCGTTGGAGGGCAGCAGCAGCCGGAACAGGCTCCTGCAGCCGGCGGACAGCCGCAGGTAGCGGTGGGCCATCCTCTCACCGACACACACCGACACACACCGGCAGGAAGCGACAGCAACGGCCCACAGCTCAACTCAAGATCAATACCTGTGTTCCGTAACCACACTGCGCCGCCATCTTTACTGCAGACCGCGTCTTCTTCTACGGTTTCTGCCAGAGTGGACGTCATGGTGCGGAACAGCGCCCCCCGCAGGAGGACAGCGCCCCCGCAGGATGACAGCGCCCCCGCAGGATGACAGCGCCCCCGCAGGAGGACAGCGCCCCCAGGATGACAGCGCCCCCGCAGGAGGACAGCGCCCCTGCAGGAGGACAGCGCCCCCGCAGGAGGACAGCGCCCCCGCAGGAGGACAGCGCCCCCGCAGGATGACAGCGTATTATCAACAGAACTTTATCACCAAGTTCATCCTATCAAAATCACACATTCATCTTATTTCAGTTTGGACGATGAGGTCAGTCACAATCACTTTATTGATCAGGTTTGTGTGCACATTGACTCCAGATTAACGTTGCTCTCAATGTGCAAACACAGATTAACAGTAAACACAACAAGTTACAGTTATGTTACACTACTGGAAATAGTTAATGTAATGGTAATAGTTAATGTAATGGTTATAGTTAATGTAATGGTTATAGTTAATGTAATGGGTATAGTTAATGTAATGGGTATAGTTAATGTCATGGTAATGGTTAATGTAATGGGTATAGTTAATGTAATGGTAATAGTTAATGTAATGGTTATAGTTAATGTAATGGGTATAGTTAATGTAATGGTAATAGTTAATGTAATGGTTATAGTTAATGTAATGGGTATAGTTAATGTAATGGTTATAGTTAATGTAATGGTTATAGTTATGGTAATGGTTATAGTTAATGTAATGGTAATGGTTAATGTAATGGGTATAGTTAATGTAATGGTAATAGTTAATGTAATGGTTATAGTTAATGTAATGGGTATAGTTAATGTAATGGGTATAGTTAATGTAATGGTAATAGTTAATGTAATGGTTATAGTTAATGTAATGGTAATGGTTAATGTAATGGGTATAGTTAATGTAATGGTAATAGTTAATGTAATGGTTATAGTTAATGTAATGGGTATAGTTAATGTAATGGTAATAGTTAATGTAATGGTTATAGTTAATGTAATGGGTATAGTTAATGTAATGGGTATAGTTAATGTAATGGTTATAGTTATGGTAATGGTTATAGTTAATGTAATGGTAATGGTTAATGTAATGGGTATAGTTAATGTAATGGTAATAGTTAATGTAATGGTTATAGTTAATGTAATGGGTATAGTTAATGTAATGGGTATAGTTAATGTAATGGTTATAGTTATGGTAATGGTTATAGTTAATGTAATGGGTATAGTTAATGTAATGGTAATGGTTAATGTAATGGTAATAGTTAATGTCATGGTAATGGTTAATGTAATGGGTATAGTTAATGTAATGGTAATAGTTAATGTAATGGTTATAGTTAATGTAATGGGTATAGTTAATGTAATGGTAATAGTTAATGTAATGGTTATAGTTAATGTAATGGGTATAGTTAATGTAATGGGTATAGTTAATGTAATGGTTATAGTTATGGTAATGGTTATAGTTAATGTAATGGTAATGGTTAATGTAATGGGTATAGTTAATGTAATGGTAATAGTTAATGTAATGGTTATAGTTAATGTAATGGGTATAGTTAATGTAATGGGTATAGTTAATGTAATGGTAATAGTTAATGTAATGGTTATAGTTAATGTAATGGTAATGGTTAATGTAATGGGTATAGTTAATGTAATGGTAATAGTTAATGTAATGGTTATAGTTAATGTAATGGGTATAGTTAATGTAATGGTTATAGTTATGGTAATGGTTATAGTTAATGTAATGGGTATAGTTAATGTAATGGTAATGGTTAATGTAATGGTAATAGTTAATGTAATGGTAATGGTTAATGTAATGGGTATAGTTAATGTAATGGTAATAGTTAATGTAATGGGTATAGTTAATGTAATGGGTATAGTTAATGTAATGGTAATAGTTAATGTAATGGTTATAGTTATGGTAATGGTTATAGTTAATGTAATGGGTATAGTTAATGTAATGGTAATGGTTAATGTAATGGTAATAGTTAATGTAATGGTAATGGTTAATGTAATGGGTATAGTTAATGTAATGGTAATAGTTAATGTAATGGGTATAGTTAATGTAATGGGTATAGTTAATGTAATGGTAATAGTTAATGTAATGGGTATAGTTAATGTAATGGTTATAGTTATGGTAATGGTTATAGTTAATGTAATGGGTATAGTTAATGTAATGGTAATGGTTAATGTAATGGTAATAGTTAATGTCATGGTAATGGTTAATGTAATGGGTATAGTTAATGTAATGGTAATAGTTAATGTAATGGGTATAGTTAATGTAATGGGTATAGTTAATGTAATGGTAATAGTTAATGTAATGGGTATAGTTAATGTAATGGTTATAGTTATGGTAATGGTTATAGTTAATGTAATGGGTATAGTTAATGTAATGGTAATGGTTAATGTAATGGTAATAGTTAATGTAATGGTAATGGTTAATGTAATGGGTATAGTTAATGTAATGGTAATAGTTAATGTAATGGTTATAGTTAATGTAATGGGTATAGTTAATGTAATGGTAATGGTTAATGTAATGGTAATAGTTAATGTAATGGTAATGGTTAATGTAATGGTTATAGTTAATGTAATGGTAATAGTTAATGTAATGGTTATAGTTAATGTAATGGGTATAGTTAATGTAATGGGTATAGTTATGGTAATGGTTATAGTTAATGTAATGGGTATAGTTAATGTAATGGTAATGGTTAATGTAATGGTTATAGTTAATGTAATGGTTATAGTTAATGTAATGGGTATAGTTAATGTAATGGTAATGGTTAATGTAATGGTTATAGTTAATGTAATGGTTATAGTTATGGTAATGGTTATAGTTAATGTAATGGTAATAGTTAATGTAA
>NW_026136853.1:500000-535000 GCF_905237075.1 Dicentrarchus labrax | reverse complement strand
TGTGACAAAGCAGCGGGAGGTTTAATCGGACTAGCCTGCTGGATGCTAACGTTAGCATGTGGGCCTGCTGTTATGTTGATTGATTAATTCATAAATTAGAAAGTTGATCACTGATTATGATGTATTAATCAAAGAAAAGCTTATCTGATAATGCCGAATTTAAACCACTTACAGCATACTGCTGATCACTGATCAATACTCCCATTATTAAAGCATCAATCAACCTGATCAGCCTTCAGCAGTTAGCTAGTGTTTCTGTAGTGGAGACTAAACGTTAACAATGATCCATATCAGCAGTTTGAATCCAACTAAAAGCTCCCTGCACCAAACTCCCTTTAAGAAATATCACATTTTAACAATTCCTAACGTGTTCGTAACAACACGTAACTCTAGAAACACGAGCTAAAGGCCGTCATATGTCCACAGTCTGACTGTCAATACAGGATCAATATCATCCATAAAGATACAGTGTATACTGATCAATATCATCCATAAAGATACAGTGTATACTGATCAATATCATCCATAAAGATACAGTGTATACTGATCAATATCATCCATACAGTTACAGTGTGTACTGATCAATAATCAATAAAGATACAGTGTATACTGATCAATATCATCCATACAGATACAGTGTATCCTGATCAATATCATCCATAAAGATACAGTGTATACTGATCAATATCATCCATAAAGATACAGTGTATACTGATCAATATCATCCATACAGATACAGATTCAAGATTCAAGAAGCTTTATTTATCCTGAGGGAAATTACTGTGCAACAGTTTCAATAGAGAGGTGGTAAAGTAAAGTACTTCAGGGTTAGAGTAAAAATAAACTAACATAAAATAAACAGTTAAAGGTAACATAAGTAGAAAAGAAGAAAACAAGTAGCGAAATGTGACAAAGTGCAACAAAAATTGCAGTTAAATGTAGGTACAGTTTATATAATACACAACAATAAGCACCGTGCAGTTTAGCAGCATAAATTGAAATAAAATAAGTACAAAGTGAGTAAGTGATAAGGAGCGATTGGATAAAGTGGTAACAGTGGTAAAAGTAATAAAATTGTAGCAGCATTTGTTATCAGGATAAATTAACTAAGGTACAGTACAACTAAATAAAGTGATGAAGTGAAAGTTGGGTAAAAAATTATAAAGTGACATTTGCTCAGGACACAGTGTCTCCACTGTCCCTCTCACGACCGGAGGTAGATGAGTTATACAGTCTGATGTCCACAGGAAGAAAAGACTTCCTCTGGCGTTCAGTGTTACATCGGGGGGGAATGAGTCTGTTGCTGAAGGTGCTTCTGCTCGAGGTTAGCACCTGGTGGAGAGGGTGAGCGTTGTTGTCCAGGATACTGTGCAGTTTACACAGCATCCTCCTCTCAGACACCACCACCAAAGAGTCCAGTTGGACCCCCAGGACGGAGCCAGCCTTCCTGGTGATCCTGCTGCCCTTCTTGGCGTCTGCTGCCCTCAGCCTGCTGCCCTCAGCCTGCTGCCCTCAGCCCGCTGCCCTCAGTCTGCTGCCCTCAGCCTGTTACCCTCAGCCTGTTACCCTCAGCCTGCTGCCCTCAGTCTGCTGCCCTCAGCCTGCTGCCCTCAATCTGCTGCCCTCAGTCTGCTGCCCTCAGCCTGCTGCCCTCAGCCTGCTGCCCTCAGCCTGTTACCCTCAGCCTGTTACCCTCAGCCTGCTGCCCTCAGTCTGCTGCCCTCAGCCTGCTGCCCTCAGCCTGCTGCCCTCAGTCTGCTGCCCTCAGCCTGCTGCCCTCAGCCTGCTGCCCTCAGCCTGCTGCCCTCAGCCTGTTGCCCTCAGCCTGTTGCCCTCAGCCTGCTGCCCTCAGCCTGCTGCCCTCAGCCTGCTGCCCTCAGCCTGCTGCCCTCAGTCTGCTGCCCTCAGTCTGCTGCCCTCAGCCTGCTGCCCTCAGCCTGCTGCCCTCAGCCTGCTGCCCCAGCACACAACAGCAAAGAAGATGGCACTGGCTACCACCGACTGGTAGAACATCCTCAGCATGATGTTACATACGTTGAATGGCCGGAGCCTCCTCAGGAAATAGAGTCGACTCTGGCCCTTCTTGTAAATAGCCTCAGTGTTCTTGGCCCAGTCCAGTTTGTTATCCAGGTGTACTCCAAGGTATTTGTAATCCTGGACAACATTCACAGTCACACTGTTGATGGAGATGGGTGTGGGGGCAGATTTCCTCCTGCGGAAATCCACCACCAGCTCCTTAGTCTTGGTGGAGTTGAGATGCAGATGGTTAGTTGCACACCACTCGAAGAAGGAGTCCACAATGCCCCTGTACTCCTCCTCCTTCCCCTCACTGACACAGCCAACAATTGCAGAGTCGTCTGCAAACTTCTGCAGGTGGCAGGACTCAGAGAGGAACTGAAAGTCCGAGGTGTACAGGGTGAACAGAAAGGGGGAAAGAACAGTTCCCTGTGGAGCTCCAGTGCTGCTGACCACAGTGTCAGACACACCGTCCTGCAGTCTGACATACTGTGGTCGACCCGTCAAATAGTCGGTAATCCAGGAAACCAGGGGAGGGTCCACCTGCAGCTTACTCCCCAGCAGAGCAGGCCGGAGGGTGTTGAACGCACTGGAGAAGTCCATGAACATGATTCTCACGGTACTTCCCGGTCTGTCCAGATGGGCGCAGGCACAGTGGAGCAGGAAGATGATGGCATCCTCCACTCCTAGTCTCGGCTGGTAGGCAAACTGAAGAGGGTCCAGTGATGAGCTGACCAGGGGCCTAAGAATTGACAGGACCAGCCTCTCCAGGGACTTCATCATGTGAGACGTCAGCGCCACTGGTCTGTTGTCGTTGGAGGAGCTGGGACGCGCCTTCTTCGGTACTGGTACCAGGCAGGATGTCTTCCACATCACAAGGACCCTGTACAGACTCAGGCTCCGGTGGAAGATGTGCTGCAGGACTCCACTCAGCTGGGTTGCACATTCAGTTCAATTCAATTTAATTTGTATAGCGCCAATTCATAAGAGAAGTTATCTCAGGACACTTTTCAAATAGAGCAGGTCTAGACCGAACTCCATATAACATTCTTTATAGAGACCCAACAGTACCACCATGAGCAAGACCTTGGCGATGGGAGCAAGGAAAAACTGCCTGTTAAAAGGCAAAACCTAGGACAGATCCTTTGGCTCTAGGTGGGTGGTCGTCTGTCTTGATCAGTTGGGGTGAGAGAGAGAGAGAGAGACAGAGAGAGAGACAGAGAGAGAGACAGACAGACAGACAGTAACAACAGTATTGGCAATGGCAATCTAGCAGGACCATGGCAGGAGGCTCCACCAGGATCGATAAGAACCTGGGAGACGGGAAAGCACAAGAACTCCGGGGAAGAAGTGAAGTTAGTAACATGCATTAATGGGACATGAATGAGTGCAGAAAGAGAGAGGAAGAGAGGAGCTCAGTGCACCATGGGAAATCCCCTGATAGTCTAGGCCTATAGCAGCATAACTAAGGGATGGTTCAGGACTCACCTGATCCAGCCCTAACTATAAGCTTTATCAAAGAGGAATGTCTTAAGCCTACTCTTGAATGTGGTGAGGGTGTCTGCCTCTCGAACAACAACTGGAAGCTGGTTCCACAGGAGAGGAGCTTGGTAACTGAAGGCTCTGGCTCCTGTTCTACTTTTAGAGACTATAGGAACCACAAGTAGCCCAGCATTCAGAGAACGTAGTGTTCTAGTGGGGTAATAGGGTACTATGAGCTCTTTAAGATATGAAGGGGCCTGACCATGAAGAGCTTTATAGGTGAGGAGGAGGATTTTAAATTCTATTCTACATTTTACAGGGAGCCAGTGCAGAGAAACTAGTACAGGAGAGATGTGATCTCTTTTTCTAGTTCCTGTCAGTACTCGTGCTGCAGTGTTCTGAATTAATTGGAGCGTTTTAATGGACTTATTGGGGCAACCTGATAATAAAGAGTTGCAGTAATCCAGCCTTGAAGTAACAAATGCATGGATTAGTTTTTCTGCATCTGTCTGTGATAGAATGTGTCTAATTTTTGTAATATTACGTAAATGAAAGAAGGCAGTCCTAGAGGTCTGCTTTATGTGGGAGTTAAATGACAAATCCTGATCAAAGATAACTCCAAGATTCCTGACAGTGGTGCTAGAGGCCAAGTTAATGCCATCTAGAGTAACTATATCTTTAGACAGTGAGTCTCTAAGGTTTTTGGGGCCAAGAACAAGAATTTCGTTTTTTTCTGAGTTTAACATCAGAAAATTGCAGGTCATCCAGGATTTTATGTCCTTAAGACATGTTTGTAATTTAGATAATTGATTAATTTCATTGGGTTTGATTGATAGATATAACTGCGTATCATCTGCATAACAGTGAAAGTTAATGGAGTGATTCCTAATAGTGTTGCCTAAAGGGAGCATATATAAAGTAAATAGTATTGGTCCAAGTACAGAACCTTGTGGAACTCCATGACTAACTGTAGTATTTATTGAAGATTCATCGTTAACATGTACAAACTGCAAACGATCTGATAAATATGACTTAAACCAGCTTAGTGCAGTTCCTTTAATGCCAATTTGATGCTCCAGTCTGTAAAAGAATATTATGGTCAATGGTGTCAAATGCAGCACTAAGATCTAATAATACAAGTACAGAGACAAGTCCATTGTCAGAAGCAATCAGAAGGTCATTATTAACTTTAACCAGAGCTGTCTCTGTGCTATGATGAACTCTAAATCCTGACTGAAAATCCTCAAATAAACTATTGTTATGTAGAAAGTCACACAACTCTTTGGCGACTACTTTCTCCAGAATCTTAGAGAGGAAGGGGAGGTTAGAGATTGGTCTATAGTTGGCTAAAACCCCTGGGTCAAGAGTGGACTTTTTAAGAAGGGGGTTTAATTACAGCTACTTTCAAGGACTGTGGTACATATCCTGATAATAAAGAAAGATTAATCATATCCAGTAAAGAAGTGCCAATTAAGGGAACAACTTCTTTAAGCAGCCTAGTTGGGATCGGGTCTAACAGACAGGTTGATGGCTTCGATGAAGAAATGATTGAAGTTAACTGATGAAGATCGATAGCAGAAAAACAGTCTAAATATATATCTGAGTTTACATTAGTTAAAGTTCCTGAACTTTGAGAGCCACTGATAACTGTTGATGGCAGTTTGTGATTAATTTTCTCTCTAATAGTAATAATTTTATTATTAAAGAAGCTCATGAAGTCATTGCTACTTAAGTTCATGAAGATATGTGGCTCGATAGAGCTGTGACTCTCAGTCAGCCTGGCTACAGTGCTGAAGAGGAACCTAGGGTTATTCTTATTTTCTTCTATTAGTGCTGAGTAATAGGCTCCTCTGGCATTACGGAGGGCCTTTCTATAGGTTTTAAGATTATCTTGCCAATTTGAGCGATATTCTGATAATTTGGAAGAGCGCCATTTCCTTTCAGATTTTCTAGCTATTTGTTTTAACTGGCGGGTTTGGTGGTCATACCAAGGTGCAATTCTCCTATGTTTTAATAATTTCCTTTTTATTGGAGCGATAGAGTCTAATGTTGATCGTCGTGAGCCTGCAGCACTATCAACAAGATTATCAATTTCAGCGGGACGAAAGTTATTATAGGACTCTGTTAAATTCAGACATGGCATTGAATTAAACACTGAAGGAATCTCCTCCTTAAATTTAGCTACAGCACTGTCAGATAGACATCTGCTGTAGGAAGTTTTGCCTAATGGCTTATAATCTAATAGTATGAATTCAAAAGTTATTAAATAATGGTCAGATAGAAAAGGATTATGTGGGAAGACTATTAAATGTTCAATATCAATGCCATATGATAGAACAAGGTCAAGGGTGTGATTAAAACAATGAGTTGGTTTATTTACACTGACAGAAGCCAGTTGAGTCTGTTAATGATATAAATGACTGTCATTGTCAACATCCATATATATATATATATATATATATATATATATATAATCACCTACAATAATTTATCTGATTTAAGGACTAAACTTGATAAAAACTCTGAGAATTCAGATATAAAATCAGAGTACTGTCCAGGAGCGCGGTACACTATAACAAATAGAACTGGCTGCAGTGTTTTCCAGTTTGGGTGAGAAAGACTAAGAACAAGGCTTTCAAATGAATTATAATTGAGTTTAGGTTTAGGGTCCATTAAAACGCTCCAATCATATATGGCTGCTACTCCACCTCCTCGGCCAGTGCCTCGAGGAATGTGAGTATTAATATGACTGGGGGGTGGATTCATTTAGGCTAACATACTCCTTGTGGGACAACCAGGTCTCAGTAAGACAAAGTAAATCAATATCATAATCTGATATTAATTCGTTCACTAAAACAGCTTTAGAGGACAGTGACCTGATATTTAACAGCCCACATTTCATTCTCTTATTTTGTGCTACTGAGGAGTTAGTTTTAATTTTTATTAGATTTTTATGTTGAACTCCTCTTGTTTTTATTTCTTTAAATAATTTAGGTGGTCGGGGGACAGACACAGTCTCTATGGGGTTTTGGGTGGGTGACTGTTCTAAAGAAAGCGCAGAGAAGTGTGTAAGACAGCAGCTCTGCTTTCTGGTCCCAACTCTGGACTGTCAGGTTTTAGAAATAAACTTCGCCATATTTCTAGATAAGAGAGCCGCTCCGTCCAAAGTGGGATGGATGCCGTCTCTCCTAATCAGACCAGGTTTTCCCCAAAAAGGCTTCCAGTTATCAATGAAGCCCACATCGTTTGCTGGACACCACCTCAACAGCCAGCGGTGGAATGACGACATGCGGCTATACATGTCATCACTGGTCACATTGGGGAGGGGTCCAGAGAAAACTACGGAGTCCGACATAGTTTTAGCATAGTTACACACCGACTCCACATTAATCTTAGTGACCTCCGATTGGCGTAAACGGGTGTCATTACCGCCGACGTGGATAACAATCTTACTGTATTTACGTTTATCTTTAGCCAGCAGTTTTAAATTTGATTCAATGTCGCCCGCTCTGGCCCCAGGGATACATTTAACTATGGCCGCTGGCTTCACTAACTTCACGTTTCTGACTATGGAGCTGCCAATAACCAGAGTTGGTTCCTCAGCGGGTGTATCGCTGAGTGGGGAAAATTTATTAGAAACGTGAATGGGTTGGGTAGTGAACTGTGGGCTTCTGCAGTTTAGTCTTCCTTCGCTCAGTCACCCACTGTCCCTGTCTTCCCCGCTACTCGGGAACTACCGGGGGAACTACCGGAGGACAGCTAGCAGAAGCTACCTTCGGTCGGACCGCACCGGCTACTGGGGGCTGGCTAACTATAGTGGCTAAAGATAACTCTGTGGTGCCGTATTGTTACTGCCAGTGTCCAGTGTCTTGTTTTCCCTGGTGGGACAGTATACAAACTGCTTGAACGTGGACAGTGTTGCAGCCAGAGTGATGTGATTGAAGTCCCCAGATATTGCAATGAATGCGTCTGGGTGCCGTGTCTGGAGTCCCGCGACGATGGTGTGGATGACGTAACTCGCGTGTGCCGCATTTGGGGTCGGAGGAATGTAAACAAACAGGATGATCACGTGTGAGAACTCCCTCGGCAGATAATATGGCCGCAGACTCACGGCAAGCAGTTCAATGTCCGGGCTGCACACACGCTCCTTCACAGTAACGTAACCAGGATGACACCACTTGCAGAAGTCCCCCACCTTTCCTCTTGCCGCTCTCACGGTGACTCCTGTCCGCCCGAACAATCTGAAAGCCGTCCACAGTTGCATTTGAGTCCGGGATGTCCTCGTGGGGCCACGTCTCCGTGAAACAGAGGACGCTGCTCTCACGATACACCTGCTACAGTCCTCACCAAGTCCGCCAGCGCATCCATCTTATTAGCCAGCGACCTCACGTTCCCCATGGCGATGGAAGGGAGAGATGGTTTATATCTCCGCTTCTTTTCCCGGTGTTTACGTCCAGCCTTACATCCCCTGTACTTCCTCCTCAGTTCTCTGGGGATTTCAGGCCTCTCTCGCATCAGCGCCGATGGTTGTAGCGACAACAGCTGATCTCGGGTGTAAACAATAGACCCGCCCCATTGTTGCACCCAGACGGAGAAGCGGTTGGGAAATATTGTCCCAAGAATGAGACACACGGACAAAAAACATGGAGAAAAGAGAGAGCAACTGTTGCTGGCCACCGCTCGACACAGCGCCGGAAATTGATTGCCAGTGTATACTGATCAGTATCATCCATAAAGATACAGTGTATACTGATCAATATCATCCATAAAGATACAGTGTATACTGATCAATATCATCCATAAAGATACAGTGTATTCTGATCAATATCATCCATAAAGATAGTGTATACTGATCAATAATCAATAAAGATAATAATAATAATAATAATAAAAATACATTTTATTTGTAAAGCACTTTTTAAAAGAATCTCAAAGTGCTACAGAAACCAAGAAACACAATAACAAAAAACACTAAGGGCAATAACACATTAAAATCAGCAACCAATAATAATACAAGTGATAAAATACATATAATAAAATAAAATAATAAATAATAAAAAAAGATACAGTGTATACTGATCAATAGAATTGATTGCTGGATCATTCACTGTCTGTGTGTGAGTGATGCTGGCGTTACCATTGTAACTACTGGTTCTCTGCTTCCTGTCTGCTGGAGAGAGGCTCTGATTGGCTGCAACTCGTTAGATATTGATCCTGATGATATTGATCCTGATGGATATTGATCCTGATAGATATTGATCCTGATAGATATTCTGCTGGTGTTTGAGAGTCTTTGAACAGTTCACACAGAACTGTGTGCCGTAAAGATTGGAAACAAACAAACAGCGTTCTTCTCCCAGGGCCGGAGATGAATTAGCAAACCAACTAGAGCGTTCCACGGCACCTGGCCTCACCCTGAACGACACAGAGATCAGAGGTCTGCTATATGCAGATGACTTAGTGTTGCTCTCACCTACTAAAGAAGGTTTGCAGCAGCACCTTAATCTCCTGCAGAGATTTTGTCAGACCTGGGCCCTGACAGTAAACACAGCAAAGACTAAGATAATGATCTTTCAGAAACATTACAGAAATCAGGTTACACACAATTTCTATTTAGACACCACTAAATTACAACATACAAAAAACTACACTTACCTTGGCCTCAACATTACATACACAGGAAACCTCAACATGGCTGTGAAAGATCTGAGGGACAAAGCAAGGAGAGCTTTCTATGCAATAAAGAGAAACATTAAAATGTTGACAATGTACAGACTGAGTGAGCACAGCCTGGCCATAGAAACGGGTCGCCACAGACAGAACTGGCTACCAGAAGAGGAGAGACTCTGCTCCCAGTGTGACAGAGGACAGGTCGAGACAGAGCTGCACTTTCTAACCTCATGCCCTAAATTCAAAACTTTAAGAGAAAAACAATTCCCAAATATACCCCAAATTCGAATTATTACACACAGAAACTCCCCTATTTACTGGGAGAAATGCTATATATATATATATACATATATATATATATATATATATACACACACACACACACACACACACACACACACACACACACACACACACAGGTTTACAGTTTTATCTATTTTATTTTAATTTTAATATATTTTAATATTATATATATTATATATTAAATTTAATAATTTGTTATTACTGTTCTATTGACAACAGACTACTTGTTTTAACTGTTTTAATGACATTTTTAGTTGACACAAACTGATTGATTGATTGATTCATTGTAATTAATTACTTATTGACTGAGATTGATTGATTGTGTCTGTGATTGTGATTGAGTCAATAATAGTTACAGTATTACCAACAGTATAGATTATAATTAATTTATTGTAAATATTGTTTTCCTTTATTGTTATTATTTTTAATTCCAAACGCTTGCTTTGGCAATATGTACAGTGTTACATCATGCCAATTAAGCCATTTGAATTGAATTGAATTTAATTGACTGGGCTGACTAACTGACCTTTAAAACCATTTAAACCTTTAAAGAGAAAGACAGACAAAGAGAGTGAGAGATAGTTTTATATTTTCATTATATTTTGTAATGTATATTTGTATGTCTCTATCTCTATCTCTCTCTCTCTTTCTCTCTCTCTCTTTGTCTGTCTGTCTCCCTCCCTCCCCCTGTAGGAGCAGTGTGTTGTTGCCTCCAGGCGTCCTGGCTGTTGGACTATGCTGTGTTTGTCCACTGGGTGGCGCCTCCTGAGACGAGCTCACCGCCTCCCTCCCTGCCCCCCCCGCTCCGCCACTCAGTCTGCTGCCATGTACGCCACCCGCCTGTACAGCCCCGCGGGGGGAGGAGGAGGAGGTGGAGGGGGAGGAGGAGGAGGTGGAGGAGGAGGGGGGGTCAAACAGGGGCGGAGGGCGGGGCTGGCCATGCTCGAGGCGCCCCACCCCCCTCACCCTCACCTCCCTCACCCGGCCCCCCCTCCCCAGGCCTACCCGTTGTACCAGGGCCGCCCCGACCCCCATCGAGGAGCACACTTCCATCACCACTACCACCCCCACCCGCAGCCCGCCCACCTGGCCCCGCCCCCGCTGCCCCCCCACTACCAGCACCACACACACTTCCACGCGTATGGAGGCGGGGCTCCAGTCGGAGGGGGAGGGGCCGCCACCGCTGGCAGCAAGAAGAAGACGTGGAACTTCATCCACGAAAAGATGAGCTACGATACGTTCTTCACCATGAAGCGTCTGATCGAGCGCTCGCGGCGTCCCGATGAGGTTCTGCGTTGGGTCACCCAGAACCCGGCCAAGATCTCCCACAACCACTACCCCGTCGCCCTGCAGAAGATTGGACAGCTGCTGCAGGCTGCGCCGCCGCCACGAGGAGGGGTGGGCGACCCCGACGCCGCAGGAGGAGGAGCGGAGGGGGGAGACGGGCGTCAGATCCTGGAGCATCAGGACTTTCACACGCTCTGTAACGCCATCGTCAACGACTGCGCCAAGTTCGACAACTTCAGCATCGTCAACTGTCTGTACGCCGTGGCGGCGCTCGGTGAGTCACGCAGGAAGCAGCTACAGATCAATACTGCCATCAGCTGGTGATCATGTGCTAACTCACTGATGTCAGATCAATAACGCCTGTGTGAACATATAGAATCGTCACAGGTAGAGCTGCACAGAGTTTATACTGCAGTCAGCCACCAGGGGGAGATAGAGAGAGAGAGTCTATACTGCAGTCAGCCACCAGGGGGAGATAGAGAGAGAGAGTCTATACTGCAGTCAGCCACCAGGGGGAGATAGCGAGAGAGAGAGAGAGTCTATACTGCAGTCAGCCACCAGGGGGAGATAGAGAGAGAAAGAGAGAGTCTATACTGCAGTCAGCCACCAGGGGGAGATAGAGAGAGAGAGTCTATACTGCAGTCAGCCACCAGGGGGAGATAGAGAGAGAGAGTCTATACTGCAGTCAGCCACCAGGGGGAGATAGAGAGAGAGAGTCTATACTGCAGTCAGCCACCAGGGGGAGAGAGAGAGAGAGCTGTATGTCGGCTTTGTTTAGGCCTAATTCATAACAGAAGTTATCTCAGGACACTTTTCAAAATAGAGCCGGTCTAGACGGACTCTGTTTATACAGAAAGTCTGGACCATCAGGTCTGATCTGAGAGGGGGTCTGGTTCTCTCTTCAGGTCTTCCCAGTGACTCACAGGTCGTCCAGGTGTTGGAGGCGGAGTCTCAGTCCAGACTGAACCAGTTCAACCAGAAGGATGTGTCCATGGTGTTCAGCTCCAGTATGAAGCTCCACCCGGGCAGCCAGCACCCTCTGACCGAGGCCTGCCTAGCCGGCCTGGAGAAGAACCTGGAGAGAGAGCGCCACCCACAGACACTCTTCTTGCTGCTCTCCTACTACAGACTCAAGTGGCGCTCGCTGCAGGAACCTGCTGTTGCTACAGGGGGCGCTAACGCCGCCGCAGCTAACAGTAACAGCACTACTCCAAACCCTGAACAGCTGCTCGCCAACAGGTGACAGAATATACAGAGGCCTGTCCCATACAGAGGCCTGTCCCATACAGAGGCCTGTCCCATACAGAGGCCTGTCCCATACAGAGGCCTGTCTCATTCAGAGGCCTGTCCCATACAGAGGCCTGTCCCATACAGTGGCCTGTCCCATACAGAGGCCTGTCCCATACAGAGGCCTGTCCCATACAGTGGCCTGTCCCATACAGAGGCCTGTCCCATACAGTGGCCTGTCCCATACAGAGGCCTGTCCCATACAGAGGCCTGTCCCATACAGAGGCCTGTCCCATACAGTGGCTTTCAAATGATAGGATACAAACATTGATTGACATTAAGACATTTGTGTATATATGGGACTGATGTGTCTTCCTCCATCTTTCAGGAAGATCTTACGTCTGGTCAAACACACGCTGGCGAGTGTCAGTGGCGTCCGTGACCAGGAGATGGCGCTGTTGGATGAGATGCTGGCGGCGTGCGCTCGGGAGGCGAGCAACAAGAGTCTGGAGCTGATCTTCAGCTCTCACCTGTTCTACCAAAACAGACAGGAGAGGTTCATCAGCAGTCTGGCAGGTAAACAGCCTCGTTAACACTAATGATCTACCTGAAGGAGCTGAGAGCGAGGACTGCCGTCACTGACAGTGAATCCTGGTGTTTGATCCAAAATGGAACCCAGATCTACCAACACTACAGCTGTCCCTGACTGAAGATTTACTAGTGCTAAAATGTTTAGGATATTCATTTAATGATTTAATATCTATAATTTTAACAGAAAAAAATAGCGCTGCCCGCTAACAGTTGACTGAACCATCAGTCTCTGAGAGTCTCAGTGAAACCAAACCAACGTTAGACTGCTTTCAGGATCTGCTCCTCGCCCCCGGGACCAAAGTATCAGAGGATTGTTGCAACACGGACCTATTCTCTTGTAACACAGGAAGTCTCTGACCGCTGCAATGTTGCATATGCTAACTGTATTAGCTGCTGTTAGCTAGTTAGCTGTCCTATTAGCTGCCTGTACCCGGACTGGGAGCTGGAAGGACGGGGGGAGTTTAAACACTGCTAGTGTAGCAGCAGAGGGACCCAGCAGGGAACACTGCCGGGAAGCTCCTGAACACAGTTTAACTTTGCTTTGATGGAAATTGTCGACTGAGACTCTTCTCGTCATTCATTGGACTATTAGGGGGCGGGTGTAGAGGTCATGGCGAGGTTTCTCTCTGTCAGACAGACGTATTGATCATGTGACCTGTTGATCTCACAGAGGATTTGCCGAAGAAGGTGGACAGCATCACTCCGTACACCATGGCTCTGATCGCCAAATACATCGCTCGCCATCGGCTGAGAGAGACGCGGCTGCTCGACACCATCGCGGACTTCCTGGTGAAGAAGGCAGAGTACCTGGACAGCAAGGTGAGCGAGGGATGGGCGGCGACCGGGTGTCAGGTGTGTGTGCGCGTACGGGGCTCTGCAGGTGTGTTTGTGTGTGCCCTCAGGTGATCCAGAAGCTGGTGTTCCCGTTCAGCAGGATGAGTTACCGTCCGTCCAACGAGCAGCAGTTCTTCTCTCGGCTAGAGGAGGTGGTGGAGCTGAAGGCGCTCAGTTCGCCGCTCGCCACCGTCAACATCCTCATGTCTCTGTTCCAGCTGGGACATTTCCCCGGCCTGGTGCTGCACCGAGTCTTCTCCTCCGCCTTCATCATCAACGTCACCAGTACGACCACCAGTATGTCCACTAGTACATCCACCAGTCATTGCAGTGTGAGGTGACTAACCTTTGTCCCCGCCCACAGACAGTCCGTACGCGCTCATCGTCCGCCGCTACCTCTCTCTGCTGGATGCTGCTGTGGAGCTTGAGTACCGCGAGTACTCTGGACCGCGACTGCAGGACGCCCACAAGGTCCTGATGTTTGACCACGCCCTGACTGCTGATGAGGTCAACCGCAAGTACAGGTAATACACACACACCTATACATGTATTCTGCCCTACAAGGGCAGAAAGCAGCAACTACTTTGTCAGAAAGTAAAAAAAAAAAAAAAAGATTCAAATCATGATCGTAAGAACTTTTTAATAGTTTAATAATATAGCTTAATAACACAATAGTATGGTGAAATCCATTAGACATTACTATGCTTGGCTAACAATATACTAGTTCCTGTTACCTTTTTAGTTTAGCTGTTTTTTTCTCCATAACTGTATTTAGCTTCTGTCTTAATTATGCTCGATTACAAATGAACATCGGATGTTCGTATTACGGAAGGAAGGTCAGTGAAGTTTGTTTGAAGTTTTTATTATTTACGTATATTTAGTGGTTATTTTTTGGTGATTTGCACAAGATCTGATCAACTTCAGATTCGGTCAAAGTTATCAAAACCTTGAGTTTTCGACCAAATTTGGACACCTTGGGCCAACTTTTAGTCTTTTGCCAAGAAACAGGAAGTCCAATCTGCACTAAAATGTCTGATGAATGTTACTGGTTGTTACTGGTTGTATCTGGTTGTATCTGGTTGTTACTGGTTGTATCTGGTTGTATCTGGTTGTTACTGATTGTATCTATTATAGTATTTTATTCAATTTCCTTGAGGGAGTCTTCCCAAAGGGATCAATAAAGTGAAGTCTAGGGTTGCAAAGGGGCGAACATTTTCCAGTAAATTTCCGGAATCTTTCCGGAAACTTTCCATGGAAAGATAAGCTGGGGAATTTTGGAAACGTTCCAATTTGGAAACTTTCATGGGAATTAATGGGAAATTATGGGAATTAATGGGAATTTAGGAGAATTAACTGGAAAAGTTGGGTAATTCATACAATATTGAGATGTATTTTCTTTGTATTTGTGCTACGTTGGTCGTTTCAATGTCGACTTTAAATTCTCCTACACACTTGTTTACATTGCTGCTTTAGTCCGGTCACCAATGTATGTATTGCATGGTGTTGCTGTGCGTGCAATACAATGTAAAGTTTTGTTTTGTTAAGACAAACGCCACTTGTTGAAATTGAAATAGGCGAAAATGGCAAAATATTATTGAAATGTAAGACTTGCAATAACGGAATTACTGTAATTAATGTTTGTGTTTCTGTAGAAAAACATTATTTCACATTGAGCTTGTTTAGATGAGCCACAAACAATAACCACACAGCTGCTGCACTGGTGGCGTCCATGTTCTTTCTGACTCGTAACGCCCAAAGACAAACAGAACGCTATAAGTGGTACAAGCCGGGTAATTATGTCACGTTCTCGCGTCAGAGCAAGTCAGACGGGGGATTTACGAGACAAACGGAAAGCACCATAAGTAGTAGCCCAAACCATTGACCTTAAGCTTAACATATGATGGTAGCTAGCATGCTGCCTTTGATTTACTATGGCTATGGTTATGTTATATGCGTACAATACAATTAACCCAAATAGGTTAATAGCAATGGGTTATGTATTAACCCCCCCGCCCCAAAACAAAAAAAAACTCCCATATTTTAAAAAATAAATGTTGGCAAGTATGTAGTAGCCTATGCTGATTACTGCGTGTGTGCATGTCATTGACGAATATAAAGAGGACATTCAACTGAAGTTGCATTAAATCAGGTTGTTTTAAGCAAGATTATCCTGCAAGATGTTTCTTTTCAACTACATTTAAGTTCCCTGTTATAGACTAAAAGTATTATAACAAGCAATATTAAAAATATCCAGTTTATTCCCGTTAATTCCCATGGAAAGTTTCCAACTTTGAAAATTACCGGAATTCTGCAACCCTAGTTAAGTCTAAGTCTCTAATTCTGTCTGGTTGTTATTGGTTGTATCTGGTTATATCTGGTTGTATCTGGTTATATCTGGTTGTTACTGGTTGTTACTGGTTGTATCTGGTTGTTACTGGTTGTATCTGGTTGTACCTGGTTGTACCTGGTTATATCTGGTTGTTACTGGTTGTATCTGGTTGTTACTGGTTGTATCTGGTTATATCTGGTTGTATCTGGTTGTATCTGGTTGTTACTGGTTGTATCTGGTTATATCTGGTTGTTACTGGTTGTATCTGGTTGTATCTGGTTGTTACTGGTTATATCTGGTTGTTACTGGTTGTATCTATAATAGTATTTTATTAAATTTCCTTCAGGGAGTCATCCCAAAGAGATCAATAAAGTGAAGTCTAAGTCTCTAAGTCTATCTGGTTGTATCTGGTCGTTACTGATCGTTACTGGTTGTATCTGGTTGTACCTGGTTGTTACTGGTTGTTACTGGTCGTTACTGGTTGTATCTGGTTTAGGGATGTGCATTTCAGGCAAAAGTACTATTCCATAATCGTGGGGTACTAATCGATTAATATTCGAATATTAATCTAATAATATCCCCCCTCCCCCCCTTCGCTCAGAAAGAGATCCGCCGCAATTTTTCAGAACTCTGTCTTTTTATTTTGACAGTGATGCAATTCATAGCAAAACATTATAGTAGTGTTACACTGAACACATAGTGCGGTGACTTCAAGCAATAATAATATTTTACTGAACAACTGAACATACCTGAGAGACAGCATCGCTGACGTGAACATTTTTAACATGCCCGTCCGTCTTCATAACCAGAGCAATAGTTTACGACTGCAGCCTATTACATGTTTTTATTTAGAAAGATGAGCATGTCCACATGCTCGGGATGAAGACGGAAGTGAAGTCTATTTACAATAAGTCCCGCCTTGGAAAACACCCTCTCCGACAGCACAGATGTGGTGGGCACACACAAGGAAGCACTCGCTAATTTTAACTAACGAAGCTGATGGGGAGCATGTCTTTTACAATCGTCTTTGAGATGAGGGCCGCTGTTTGTCTGTCATCACACGTACGTCTCCTAGTGGCAAATCCAGCAATTGACTGTTGCTGTGACGACGGCCCGCCGCTTTCACCCGGGTGCTTTGCTCTCATATGAGAGTGCATGGCTGTTGTAGACTTGTGATACGAATTGTACCTCTGTGTCACTTGTTTTTTTGAAATAACTTTTTGACGGTTGCTTCAGTAATCTCTCCATCATATCTTCTTCTCTGTTTGTTTCCTTCTACAGCCTGGCATCTAGCCCGCCACACTATGTATCATCAAATGCTACGCTGCCCCCGTGCGGAAGGCACCAGTAATACAACATATTTTTTTTCCAGATATGATGAACTATTCGATTTTATATGATTTAATGACTATTCGAATATTCAAAAATCGATGCCCATCCCTAATCTGGTTGTTACAGGTTGTGTCTGGTTGTGTCTGGTTGTGTCTGGTTGTTACTGGTTGTGTCTGGTTGTTACTGGTTGTATCTGGTTATATCTGGTTGTATCTGGTTGTATCTGGTTATATCTGGTTATATCTGGTTGTTACTGGTTGTTACTGGTTGTATCTGGTTGTATCTGGCTGTGTCTGGTTGTATCTGGTTGTATCTGGTTGTATCTGGTTATATCTGGTTGTTACTGGTTGTATCTGGTTGTATCTGGTTGTATCTGGTTGTATCTGGTTGTATCTGGTTATATCTGGTTGTATCTGGTTATATCTGGTTATATCTGGTTGTATCTGGTTATATCTGGTTGTATCTGGTTATATCTGGTTATATCTGGTTATATCTGGTTATATCTGGTTATATCTGGTTGTTACTGGTTGTTACTGGTTGTTACTGGTTGTATCTGGTTGTTACTGGTTGTATCTGGTTGTATCTGGTTATATCTGGTTATATCTGGTTATATCTGGTTGTTACTGGTTGTTACTGGTTGTTACTGGTTGTATCTGGTTGTTACTGGTTGTTACTGGTTGTATCTGGTTGTATCTGGTTGTTACTAGTTGTTACTAGTTGTATCTGGTTATATGTGGTGTTAATGAATATCTGCTGTCAGTTATAAAGGTCTGGTGGCGGAGGCACTGAGACAGCTGGTTGGAGAACAGAACTACAAACAAGACGAAGTACTCCCTCCAGGATACTACACAGGTACTACACACTGAGTACTACACACTGAGTGCTACACACTGAGTACTACTACACAGGGCAGCTGTGGCTCAGAGGCAGAGGGGGTCGTTCCTTAATCAGAAGGTTGTGGGTTCGATCCCCTGCTCCTGGTGCTGCATGTCGAAGTATCCTTGAGCAAGATACTGAACCCCAAATTGCTCCCGATGTATGAATATTAGTTTCTGTTCAATGGACTTTGCCATTATCGAATGTGTGTGAAAGGGTGAATGTGGCACGTAGTGTAAAAGCGCTTTGAGTGGTCAGAAGACTAGAAAGGCAATATACAAGTACAGGTCCATTTACCGTTTACCACACTGAGTACTACTACACACTGAGCGCTACACACTAAGTACTTTTCCACCCGTTGTAATCTGATTACTGTGTTGTTCTCCAGACTTTGTGCTGTGGATGGACAGTTCTGGTCGGGTCCTACCCATCAGGACCGGAGTGTCACTCAGCCTTGTTCCTCCGTCCTGCGTTGCGTCGGCGTCTAAACCGGCTGACAGTGCGGTTGCTGTCGTGACCTCAGAGTTTCAGAAGTTCTCTCCGTTTGCGGCGCTGGAGGAGGGCGCCGAGCACGTGGGCGAGGCCATGGAGCCCAGGACCTTCTTACCCCACCACATCCGTGTTACGCCAGGGGGGACAGCGCCTCCGGGGCCCTCGCGGCCTGGGACTAACGGCGGCCCCTTGGAATACGGCCCCTACTACGTCCCCGCGGCGGAGTACTACTCCAGTCTGGCAAAGGAGCACTCTCTGGAGAGCCAGGACAGCTCCACACTCAGCAGCCCCCCCTCTGACAGCCTGGCCCAGCCCGGGACCCAGGGGCCTGCAGGGGCTGCGGCCCCGGACTCACTGTTCCAGTTCTCCATCGGGAAGATCCTGGAGGATGAGGGGGGGGCGGGGGGCCAGGGGACGGACTGTGAGCTGCCCAGATTCTATGAGGGCGTGGCGTACTCCGAGGGGTCCGGGGCCGACAGGGGGCCCCCGTCGCCGCCACAACTCCACCCCCCCAACAGACCCGACACAGACAACCCCCCAACAGACCAGAGACAGATCCGGAGGTGAGTCCCTCTCAGAGTAGACCTGATCAGACTGGTCCTGGACCCTGTGTGACTGTGTGTGTCTCTGCAGGGTCATCATGTCCGTCAACGATAAGTGGCACTACTGCCACAACTCCGAGGTCCTGGTGGGGTCCCGGGCCATGAGGGACCGCCACCTCAGACTGCTGGGATACATCATCCTCCAGGTCAGACCGCCCCCCCCACAGCTTCCTGATTCATGTTTGATAGAAGGTTCAGTAAATACTGCTCCATATATTATAATAATAACAATAACAGTATTTGTGTCCCCTCTCAGCTGCCGTACCACGAGCTGGAGAAGCTGAACGGGATCGAGGAGGTGAAGCAGTACCTGCACAAGAAGCTGCTGGACGTCCCGCTATGACTGTGTGTGTGTGTGTGTGTGTGTGTGTGTGTGTGTGTGTGTGTGTGTGTGTGTGTGGGGTGAGGGGGGGAGGGGCTTTGGGTTCAGAGGTCAGTCAGACTTTAGGGAGGAAAAGAACAACCACATCCTCACGTTTATTACAGCTGCAACTATCAATTATTGATCAATCAGTTGGATAATTCTGCCTTTATTAATCAATCAGTCTGCACAGCCTCACAGAAAGTGATCAGTTAATCAGTAATAAAAATGTTGAGCAGTAGCAGCTGTATGTTGACGTGCAGGTCCCATCAGGCTGTGCGGCTTTTAAAGGAGCCTCCCGCTGATTTCCAGAGTCATTTAATAGGTGGTTTCCCTGTGGCGCTCTGGTGCGTTGAGGAACCTGTGTTCTTGAACGCACCGTCAGGGCCTGTTCTTGACCATCAGCTGACGGGTCCTTTAAGGCGTGGTCAGGCTGTGCTCTGATTGGTCGCGGTGTGGATGAACAAACATTGTATCTTTTAGGGGGGGTTGTGGGGGGGTGAGTCCCTTTTTATAAAGTTTGGTAACCATGGTAACGAGGATGATGCATGTGGGGGACTCTGTTTTTCGGGCGTTACTGTTTTATAAAATCAGACTCAGACGATCGGGGAGGAGGGGGGGGTCTGTAGTGAGAGCAGGGGCTGATGGGTACTGTAGTTCTCTGTGAGTGTGTGCCAAAGGCTTCAGGATGATGTGTGGGTGATTAACGGGGTCAAAGGTCAGATTATTTATTTGTGTATCAGCAGACGGACGAACGGACGGATGTTTGAGGAAGGAAAGAAGCTTGTTTATATTCTACAAATCTATTCATTCAAATGTTATAAAAGCTCAAATCCAACTGGACTGCTGTCGTTCCTCTGTGCACATTACTACATTACTGTTACAATATTAATTCAGTTCAATTCAGTTTTATTTGTATAGCGCCAATTCATAACAGAAGTTATCTCAGGACACTTTTCAAATAGAGCAGGTCTAGACCGAACTCTTTATAACATTATTTATAGAGACCCAACAGTACCACCATGAGCAAGACCTTGGAGACAAGGGCAAGGAAAAACTGCCTGTTAAAAGGCAGAAACCTAGGACAGATCCTTCGGCTATAGGTGGGTGGTCGTCTGTCTCGACCAGTTGGGGTGAGAGAGAGAGAGAGAGAGAGACAGACAGACAGACAGCAACAACAGTATTGGCAATGGCAATCTAGCAGGACCATGGCAGGAGGCTCCACCAGGATCGATAAGAACCTGCGAGACGGGAAAGCACAAGAACTCTGGGGAAGAAGTGAAGTTAGTAACATGCATTAATGGGACATGAATGAGTGCAGAGAGAGAGAGGAAGAGAGGAGCTCAGTGCACCATGGGAAATCCCCCGATAGTCTAGGCCTATAGCAGCATAACTAAGGGATGGTTCAGGACTCACCTGATCCAGGCCTAACTATAAGCTTTATCAAAGAGGAACGTCTTAAGCCTACTCTTGAATGTGGAGAGGGTGTCTGCCTCCAGAACCACAACTGGAAGCTGGTTCCACAGGAGAGGAGCTTGGTAACTGAAGGCTCTGGCTCCTGTTCTACTTTTAGAGACTATAGGAACCACAAGTAGCCCAGCATTCAGAGAACGTAGTGTTCTAGTGGGGTAATAGGGTACTATGAGCTCTTTAAGATATGAAGGGGCCTGACCATGAAGAGCTTTATAGGTGAGGAGGAGGATTTTAAATTCTATTCTACATTTTACAGGGAGCCAATGCAGAGAAGCTAGTACAGGAGAGATGTGATCTCTTTTTCTAGTTCCTGTCAGTACTCGTGCTGCAGCGTTCTGAATTAATTGGAGCGTTTTAATGGACTTATTGGGGCAACCTGATAATAAAGAGTTGCAGTAATCCAGCCTTGAAGTAACAAATGCATGGATTAGTTTTTCTGCATCTGTCTGTGATAGGATGTGTCTAATTTTTCTAATATTACGTAAATGAAAGAAGGCTGTCCTAGAGGTCTGCTGTATGTGGGAGTTAAATGACAAATCCTGATCAAAGATAACTCTGAGATTCCTGACAGTGGTGCTAGAGGCCAAGTTAATGCCATCTAGAGTAACTATATCTTTAGACAGTGAGTCTCTAAGGTTCTTGGGGCCAAGAACAAGAATTTCATTTTTTTCTGAGTTTAACATCAGAAAATTGCAGGTCATCCAGGATTTTATGTCCTTAAGACATGTTTGTAATTTAGATAATTGATTAATTTCATCGGGCTTGATCGATAGATATAACTGCGTATCATCTGCATAACAGTGAAAGTTAATGGAGTGATTCCTAATAATGTTGCCTAAAGGGAGCATATATAAAGTAAATAGTATTGGTCCAAGTACAGAACCTTGTGAAACTCCATGACTAACTGTAGTATTTATTGAAGATTCATCGTTAACATACTCAACATACGTCAACAAACTGCGAGCGATCTGATAAATCTGACTTAAACCAGCTTAGTGCGGTTCCTTTAATGCCAATTTGATGCTCAAGTCTCTGTAAAAGAATATTATGGTCAATGGTGTCAAATGCAGCACTAAGATCTAATAATACAAGTACAGAGACAAGTCCATTGTCAGAAGCAGTCAGAAGGTCATTATTAACTTTAACCAGAGCTGTCTCTGTGCTATGATGAACTCTAAATCCTGACTGAAAATCCTCAAATAAACTATTGTTATGTAGAAAGTCACACAACTCTTTGGCGACTACTTTCTCCAGAATCTTAGAGAGGAAGGGGAGGTTAGAAATCGGTCTATAGTTGGCTAAAACCCCTGGGTCAAGAGTGGACTTTTTAAGAAGGGAGAGAGAGACAGACAGACAGGTTCACAGCAACAACAGTAGCAACAACTACACTAATAGTAGTGGCTGATGATGATGAACATGAAGATGACAACGACAACAACAACGATGGGAGACAACGAGCAGTGACAATAGTAGTAATAATAATAATAGCCTCAATATTACTGATATTGTTATTATTATTCATCCTCCGTCATTGTGGCTACATACATTACATTATTACATTGTTATCTGACCAATTGTACTTCAACTCCTTCCAGAGACTCTATTGATCGATCAGATTTAGAGTTTCGCTGTTTGTGAGCTTTCACCGAAAGTTGTCTGTGGTGTCCAGTTTTATGTACCGCCATGACACAGGAACTTGTGTTAGCAAGGCTAAGCTAACAGACAAATTTGGATATTTATGAGGCGACTCCATAGACTGACATTAACATTAATTATAATTATATAGTTAAATTAAAGCTGCAGTTAGTTTTCATACTTCATGTCTTCATTAAGGAATTTTCAAATTAAAGGTTAAATTGTTTCAGTCGTGATGTCACGCTGATGTAACCTGTAGTTGTGATGTCGTGGTGAGTTTGATGAAATCAGACAACAGAAATGAGAAAAAGTGCATTTATTTGTTAATTTTCTCAGGCAGGCGGCTGATTGGAGGCTGAACACTGGCTCCTCCCTCAGCCGTAACTAACGACAACCAATAGTCTCCGCCCCTCCCCGCCTGTCAAACTCTGTACAACCCCTGTCATCCCTCCGAAAAATAAAACAGACCTCTCCACCCATCTGAAACGTCCCTCAGATAAAAACCAAACACTCCATAAAAAACAGAAATAAACACACGAGTAACAAAACACTCCATCAGGCTCCGCCCCCTTTCAGAGGGGAGGTGGGAGGGGCCAGCGTGACCGCAGAATGACATCACCACTTCTCATTGGTCCGCCGGGATGATTGGCATGCGAGGAGGCGTGGCCTGCACAGCCTGTCCTCTCCAATGAGGTGGAGGGGGCGGAGCTAGTCCGAGTCCGAGTCACTGGACTCCTCAGAGGAGCTCTGATCTTCATCGTCATCATCGTCCTCGTCGTCTTCGTCATTCTGAGGAAACAAATAAAACTTTGAACATCGATCAGGTGGAAACATTATCAGGTGACAGAGGGTGTGGCTTAAAGTGACTCTTCTTAAGCCGCGCCCCTTTTTGTGCTGTGCCCCGATCACAACGTTAGCAACAACTTGATAACAAATCATTTTCTCTTATAAACCGTCAATAAACAAGCTTTTGGAAAATAATAAACAGCATCAATTTAATAATATAACTATTTTCCACTTTATTAGATTTATTATATTTCTTTGTAAAACATTTTTCAGCAAAGACTGAATAATTATAAAATAATAATATTATTATTATTATTATTATTATTATTATTATTATTATTATTATGACCTCGTCATCGTCATCGTCGCTGTCTGTGGATCCTGATGTCTCATCGTCTTCGTCAGAGTCAGATGAGTCGCTCTTCTCCTCCTCCTCGTCTGAGTCGGACATGTCCTGCTGGAAGACGGACAGAGAGAGAGAGACAGACAGACAGACAGACAGACAGACAGACAGACAGACAGACAGACAGACAGACAGAGTGAGATGCTGCCTTAGGACACAAAGCCTGACAGATCGCACTGAGGGCTTCAAACCTCCTCAGTTGATGAAGTTTATTAATAAATGATGTGATGGGTTATTGATCCTCAGTGTGTCATTATCGGACACATTCACTCACCTGGATGTCATATTTTAATTTGATATATTTGTTTATATTATATTAAATATAATGTCTGTATATGTGTGCTACCTTGGCTCGGTACGCCATCGCCCGCTTGGCCACTCCGACTGTCTGTGCTGCGGCCCTCGAACTCGCCGCCTTCCCCTTCGCTGTAACTCGGACTTTGGCTCCGGGACTGCTGCGAACTTTAGTGGTGCTGCGACGTTTCTGACAAACAAACAAAGGTTGACACACTGAAATGCTAACCAGCGAATCCAGCCTGCTAGCTAAATGCTGTGTGACTGTACTGCTAACGTTATGTTGGTTATGGTGTTAGCTTTGTTGCACATTGCTATTGTTATATTAGCTTAAAGTGAATCTCTGAGCATTACATATATAACAGTCGCTAAGCTACCAGCTACTAATTAAACAAGTGAAAACTGTTAGCTTCCCCGGTGCCACGCCATCATTGTGACAGCTCGTTGTTCTGAAGCCGCAAAGGTCAGAAAATGTGCATGTGTCCAAAAGGCCGTTAATCAGAAAACCACGGCTCCGAAGGTCCATTGTGCCGACTATAATCATTCGCAGACAACCTGAACAGATTCTACTCGAGGTTCGACACAATCGACTGCTCCGAGGACGGCGAGACTCTGCTGGAAACCCTGCCAATCCCAGAGACAACACACCAGGCGCCATTCACTGTGGACGATGTACGCCGGCAGCTGAGCAGGTGTAAGCCAGGCAAGGCTCAGGGACCTGACGGCATTCAAGCGAGGGTGCTCAGAGTCTGCGCCACAGAGCTCTCCCCAATCCTCCACGACATCTTGTGGGAATCCTACAGGACTGCTTCAGTACCTTCCCTCTGGAAGACATCCACTATCATACCAGTACCTAAAACCCCGCCCCTCAGAACTTAATCACTACCAGCCAGTTGCATTCACTTCCATTGTCATGAAATGTCTCGAAAAACTGATACTTAACATCATCCACCCGTTTGTTGAACCACATCTGGACCCGTATCAGTTTGCCTACAAGACCAAAAGGGGGAGTGAGGATTCTGTGGCATGCCTCCTTCACTCCCTCCTACAGCACCTAGAATCACCCAGCAACTCCCCCACAATCCTCTTCAATACAGGACTCTGGCCTGTAAACGTGCTCACTATTGCAGGAGCTTCGTACCTTCTGCCAATGCGTCTCTAAACAAGGCCTCCCGGTAACCGCTGTGGGTGGGTGCTACGCACAGGACAGGGAGTTGTGCTGAATGTGCTGTATTAAGTGTTTATTCTTTTATGTCGCGGTGTCCTGCTGCTAACACTAGCTTCAGTGTGTTATTAGCAGTAATAATAGTAGTGACTCACTGAGGTGGAGAACTCCTTATAGACCGCTCGATCCTGAGGAGACAAAGACTGGAGAGAAGAAATAATCAGACATTTTAATGAACTGTTCTTTGTGTGTTTGCCTCTAGAGGGCGACGTTCAGAGTAGACGTGTTTCTATTCTAGTATTTTGAAGAATCACATAAAAGAAATGCTCTTAATTTTATTTCTGTGTGAACTGATGCTGTGGTTGCCGTGGCGACAGTGCAGTTGCCGTGGCGCCGTTACCTTGACCCAGGCCTCCAGCTCGGCCTTGTACTCCCCCTGCTGCTCCTCCACCATCTTCTTGTACTTGTCTTTCTGAGTCTGGCTCAGTTTGTGCCACCGCTTCCCGATCTCCACCATCCGCTCCTTCAGGCTGAAGTGGTTCAGCTCGCCGTTGGTCAGCAGCTCCTGGGAGAACATCTGATAGCCGCTCCTATTGGACGCAAACGCCAGCGTCAACACTGCAGCGCCAGCTAACGTTAACTTAGAAATGGTATGGTAAACGACCGATCTAATGTTAGCTTCCCCAGCTAACGTGGTCCACGATGCTCGTAACATTCATACAGACAACAAGTAGATTAAATAACTGACGTCCACTCACACTGGAGGTTTCTTTGGTTCTCCGTCAAACTTCGGTTTCCTCTGACTCTGACCTGCTGGTGGAGTCCTCATCTCCAGCAGCTCCCTCTGCAGGACACCCACAGTCAGTGAACACATCACAGACAGTGAACACATCACAGACAGTGAACACATCACAGACACACACAGTCAGTGAACACATCACAGACAGTGAACACATCACAGTCAGTGAACACCTCACAGTCAGTGAACACATCACAGTCAGTGAACACATCACAGTCAGTGAACACATCACAGACAGTGAACACATCACAGACAGTGAACACATCACAGACAGTGAACACATCACAGACAGTGAACACATCACAGACAGTGAACACATCACAGTCAGTGAACACATCACACAGTGAACACATCACAGACACACACAGACAGTGAACACATCACAGACACACACAGTCAGTGAACACATCACAGTCACACACAGTCAATGAACACATCACAGTCAGTGAACACATCACAGACACACACAGTCAGTGAACACATCACAGTCAGTGAACACATCACAGACACACACAGTCAGTGAACACATCACAGACACACACAGTCAGTGAACACATCACAGACACACACAGTCAGTGAACACATCACAGTCAGTGAACACATCACAGTCAGTGAACACATCACAGACACAGAGTCCGTGAACACATCACAGACACACACAGTCAGTGAACACATCACAGACACACAGAGTCAGTGAACACATCACAGACACCCACAGTCAGTGAACACATCACAGACACACACAGTCAGTGAACACATCACAGACACACAGAGTCAGTGAACACATCACAGACACCCACAGTCAGTGAACACATCACAGACACACACAGTCAGTGAACACATCACAGTCAGTGAACACATCACAGACACACACAGTCAGTGAACACATCACAGACACACACAGTCAGTGAACACATCACAGTCAGTGAACACATCACAGTCAGTGAACACATCACAGACACAGAGTCAGTGAACACATCACAGACACAGAGTCAGTGAACACATCACAGACACAGAGTCAGTGAACACATCACAGACACAGAGACAGTGAAGACATCACAGACACACAGTCAGTGAACACATCACAGACACACACACAGTCAGTGAACACATCACAGTCAGTGAACACATCACAGACACAGAGTCAGTGAACACATCACAGACACAGAGTCAGTGAACACATCACAGACACACAGTCAGTGAACACATCGGGTTAATAACATTAATGTGTCGGGGGGGCAGAGGGTCAGTGTCGGGGGGGTGGCTCACTGACCACAGGTTGGTACTGAACCTCGTAACGCTTCTGGTCCTCCGCCGCCTTCTTAATCCAAGGAATCTTCTCCTTCTTCTCCATCGACTTCCAGGCCGCCTCCATCCCTGCCTGAGCCTTCCTGCGGTCGCTCTGTGGGTCACATGACCAACAGTGGGACGATATTAAGACCGAAACTACGCAGTAATACAATAATAATGTAATTAGATGTAATGATAATGTAATCATTAGAAATAAAGCTCACTCTGTATTTAGCCAGGTAGTCTCCGATCACGCTGTGTTGCCACATCTCCTCGGCTGTTTTCGGCGTCTCTGGGAGCTTCGCCGTCTTCTTCCCGTCCCGTCTCTCTTTTGGCAGTGTGGCAGGAACCCACGGCTCTGGCTCCGCCTCCCGACCGCGCTCCTGAGGTTAAAACAAAACAACGACTAAACCCACGTCCTCACAGGTCGGTTTATGGCTGTTACATAAAACCAGTACAGACGTAAACAGTTCAGACCTTGGCAGATGGAGACTTGGCTCTGTGTGGGCTGGAGGCCACGCCTCCTCCCAGTCTGGACCCGCCCAGTTTTTCTTCGGTCATGACTCGGTCTCGTTCCTCCTCGGGGAGACTCTGGAGACAGAAACCAGGTTTATATTGTACATTCTAGCTTTGTGTGGTACCTTTATTAGAGACTGAGCTGAAGTCACGAACCTCCAGGAACCTCTGCAGGTCGACGTCGTACTGCTTCTTCCTCTGATGAGACACAAACATCAGTCAGCAGGAAGTGACAGCACAATGATTCCTGGTACGATGTGAGCGCGTTGCTACCAACCTGCTCGCAGCGTTTCTGAAACATGTCCTTCTCTTTCTGCGTCATCATCTTCCACTGTTTACTGCACAGCACCATGCGCTCGGTGCTGGGGACGTCCTTCATGTTCACCATCAGCTCCGCACAGTACAGAGAGTACCCGTTACTAGCCCCACACACACACACACACACACACACACACACACACACACACACACACACACTTAGCCATTTTACTGATTTTACTTATTAGCATTCTTGTTTATATTTTACTTGTTAGCATTTTGCTCGTTAGCCGAGTGCTAATTAAGACTCACGGTGGCGGTTTTGTCGGCCGTCCGTCGAACTTGTCCTTCAGCTGTCTCTCTGCTTTGGTGAGGACAGACCGAACGTGATCGTCAGAGTTCACATCGGGATGAGCTTCATGGTACGCTCTCATACTGCCCTGCACACACACACACACACACACAGTGCAGAACCCGGGTCAGTCCTGAATACCTGCTCTGGTCTAAACTGTTCCTGATCTGGCTCTAGAATAATCCTGATCCTGGTTGTAACCAGACCACAGGACTATCAGGACCAGATATCAGCCTCTGGACTAGAAAAGCAGGGGTTCAGTCTGGTTCAGGTACCTCGTAGTCCTTCTGGAGCTCCAGGGCCTTGCTGATCCACTTCAGTCTCCTCTTGTCAGACAGCTGGGACCACTGTCTCCTCAGAGCCTCCTTCAGCTCCTTCTGACTCACCTGGAAACAAAGAACAGCCAAAGTCACCCTCAAATAGTGCCATTGTGTGTATGTATACTGTATATACAGTGAGTGTGTACCTCGGGGTGAAGCTTCATGTACGCCTTCTTCTCGTGGTTGTACCACAGCTGCTGAGGAGTTTTAGGTTTCTCTGGAAGGTCGGACTTCTTCCTCTCTTCTATCAGCTCAGGATGATCCTCCCTGCAGAGCGGCTGACGTTAGCATTGCTAGCTCGCTACACAGAAAGGCTAACACCGCATGCTAACATGCTAAACAAATTCTATGCAGTAAATTCCAAAAGTTACATTTCAGCAACTTTATAGTTACTTTAGTTAGTTAACAGTTAATTAACAGTAAGTTAACAGTTAAAGTTAGTTAAGTTAGTTAACAGTTAGAGGTAGTTAACAGATAAAGTAAGTTAACAGTTAGAGGTAGTTAACAGTTAGTTAACAGTTAAAGTTAGTTAACATTTAGCTAACAGATAATGTTAGTTAACAGTTAGAGGTAGTTAACAGATAAAGTTAGTTAACAGTTAAAGTTAGTTAACAGATAGTTAACAGTTAGTTAGTTAACAGTTATAGTTAGTTAACAGTTATAGTTAACAGTTAAGTTAGTTAACATTTAGCTAACAGATAAAGTTAGTTAACAGTTAGAGTTAGTTAACAGTTTAAGTTAATTAAGTCAGTTAACAGTTAGAGGTAGTTAACAGATAAAGAAAGTTAACAGAGTTAGTTAACAGTTAGTTAACAGTCAAAGTTGGTTAACAGTCAAAGTCAGTTAACAGTTAAAGTTAGTTAACAGTTAAAGTTAGTTAACAGTTAGTTAACAGATAGTTAGTTAACAGTTAGAGTTAGTTAACAGTTAGAGTTAGTTAACAGATGAAGTTAGTTAACAGCTAGAGTTAGTTAACAGAACTCACTTGAATCTCGCCATGTTCTTCTCAAACTCTTCTTTCTCTCGCTGGAACTCGGTGATGTACTTTTGCTGCAGAAATAAAATAAAGAACATATTTGAATCAGGAGCAACTGGGCGGGTTTGTTCACTCTGGACTCTGGACTCTGATCCAGACCTTCTTTTTGTCAGGCAGCTCCTTGTACTTCTTGGACAGGATCTTGGTCAGGTCCAGGTTGCTCATCTCCGGGTGGATTTTGGCGTATTTGGCTCGTTTTTCCATGAAGAAGCGGAAGTACGGAGTCAGAGGTTTCTTGGGGAAATCTGGATGAGTCTGAATAGGAGAGGGGTCAAGTTAGGGGTCAGAGGTCAGAGGAACAGACCCTAAACAAAACCTGGTCTCCTGAGCTGGATCAGCTGACTCACCTTCAGTTTCTTGCCTTTGTACGGATTCTTCACAAACTCTGTGGCGTCTACAATGAGCTCGGTCATCGTTCTGTACTTACGAACCTGAAACACGGAAACAGAAATAACCAATACAGCCAAACCATTGGATAATCAATAACATCAGAGGTTTGTGTTTGGGGTTCCTCAGGGATCTGTTCTGGGTCCTTTGTTGTAGAATTTACAAATCTACTGTAGTACACCGAATGTTAATAATTATATTCAACAAACTAAACAGGCAATATTTTATAAAGACTGCAAAAGCTTAAATCAACTCCGTTAGTAAAAATAACATCAACTATGAATTCAAATATAAAAACTATTAATCAAGCCTTCATTTCTTATTTAATTTTCATGAAACAGCAGTTCTACCTTTAAAAAGACAAAAGATAAGTTTTAATTTGAAAAACAGTGACAGTGTTCTGCTATTGCTCAATTTGAAACTATTAATTCACCATTCAAGCTCTTAAGGGACCAATGAAGCAGAGCTTAAGGGCTTTGAATTTAAGGTGGAATGATGAGTTTAAGGTGGAATGATAGATTAATGGTTTAAAATTGACCCATTGTAGAATACCTTCACTGTATTTTCAAATTAAAACATCCTTTTTCCGTCCTTTGAAAAGGTTTAACTGCTGTGTTGTGTTTGGTTGAATAAAGATGGCCGCCGTGGTCGGTACCTCAGAGGACACTTTCTGCCATTTCTGCCGGCACATGTCTCCGGTGAAGCTGCCGAAACAAACTTTCTCCCAGTCAAAGTGCGACTCTGTGGTTTTATACTTCATGCCGTCTCCGTCCGGCAGCAGACTGCGAATCCGCTCCAGCAGAGTCAGGCAGTCCTCCTTACTCCACTCATCTAAACACAGAACACACCTGGACAGGTAAGACAGGTGCAACCTCCTCTTTAAAGGACCAGGACAACCCCGTGCTCCCAGGGCGACAGGTGAGTTACAGGTGAGTTACAGGTGAGTGCGACAGGTGAGTGCGACAGGTGAATGCGACAGGTGACAGCACTTTACCTGGCTCACTTTTGATCCTGGCGCTCTGAGCTCTGGAGACGCTGCTGCTGCCGTTCATCCTGCAGCGACTGAAGGAGACTCCGCCCCCTCCCTGCTCTACACACACATTAACACAACTTAATTGACACACACACAAACAGACGACACCTGAACTGATCTAACTTCATGCCAGAGCTTTCAGCTGCATCACACGGTCTTCATCAGTGTGCTCAGTTTCCATGGAGACGTACTTTATAGTTCACTACACTTATTGAATAACTATCAGATTATTGATACAACATATAATCAGTAATTAATTATTATATTATTATTATTATTATTATACTTACTGTAAAACTAACTGTTATATTAATACTTTAATATTAATAATTTAAGTGTAATATTAATACTAACTGTAATATTAATACTAACTGTAATATTAATATTTTAACTGTAATATTAATACTTTAACTGTAATATTAATACTTTAACTGTTATATTAATACTTTAACTGTAATATTAATACTTTAACTGTAATATTAATACTAACTGTAATATTAATACTTTAACTGTTATATTAATACTTTAACTGTTATATTAATACTTTAACTGTTATATTAATACTTTAACTGTAATATTAATACTTTAACTGTAATATTAATACTAACTGTAATATTAATACTAACTGTAATATTAATACTTTAACTGTTATATTAATACTTTAACTGTTATATTAATACTTTAACTAATATTAATACTTTAACTGTAATATTAATACTTTAACTAATATTAATACTTTAACTAATATTAATACTTAAACTGTAATATTAATACTTTAACTGTTATATTAATACTTTAACTGTTATATTAATACTTTAACTAATATTAATACTTTAACTGTAATATTAATACTTTAACTAATATTAATACTTTAACTAATATTAATACTTAAACTGTAATATTAATACTTTAACTAATATTAATACTTTAACTGTTATATTAATACTTTAACTGTAATATTAATACTTTAACTAATATTAATACTTTAACTGTAATATTAATACTTTAACTGTAATATTAATACTTTAACTGTTATATTAATACTTTAACTGTAATATTAATACTTTAACTGTAATATTAATACTTTAACTGTTATATTAATACTTTAACTAATATTAATACTTTAACTAATATTAATACTTTAACTGTAATATTAATACTTTAACTAATATTAATACTGTAACTGTTATATTAATACTAACTGTAATATTAATACTTTAATTGTAATATTAATACTTTAACTGTAATATTAATACTTTAACTAATATTAATACTTTAACTGTAATATTAATACTAACTATAATATTAATACTTTAACTAATATTAATACTTTAACTGTTATATTAATACTTTAACTGTAATATTAATACTTTAACTAATATTAATACTTTAACTGTAATATTAATACTTTAACTAATATTAATACTAACTATAATATTAATACTTTAACTGTAATATTAATACTAACTATAATATTAATACTTTAACTAATATTAATACTTTAACTGTAATATTAATACTAACTGTAATATTAATACTTTAACTGTAATATTAATACTAACTGTAATATTAATACTTTAACTGTAATATTAATACTAACTGTAATATTAATACTTTAACTGTAATATTAATACTTTAACTGTTATATTAATACAACTGTAATATTAATACTTTAACTGTAATATTAATACTAACTGTAATATTAATACTTTAACTGTAATATTAATACTTTAACTGTAATATTAATACTTTAACTGTTATATTAATACAACTGTAATATTAAGACTTTTACTGTAATATTAATACTAACTGTAATATTAAGACTTTTACTGTAATATTAAGACTTATACTGTATTATTAATACTTTTACTGGAGTATTACTCCCCCCACTGAAATCTGTGTTGAATAATAATTATTAGTTTGATTATTATTTATTTGTGTTTTAGGAATCTGACATTACTCGAGGGCGGCCGACCCGCCACCTAATGCCCGCCCTCCGCGCTCTGATCCCCGGCTGTCCTGACCCTGACTGACCGGCCGAGGCAGCCTCTCCCCGGGCTGTGCAGCGTCACCGCGGCCCGCTGACAAGGTCAAACCGAGGAGCGAAGATGGTTTTATTTGTGCAGTCACAGAGTAACACACAGGATGTAACTGTGCTCCCAGTAAACTGCTGAACAACAGACGGGCTGTTATTACTGAGCTCACAGCTCTGGAATGTTTCACCAAACTACATTAAAAAATGTGTCACTTTAAGTCAAAAGTGCGCGTCTGCAAACCCACAGCCGATGTAAGGCTGTCCCATCATCTGTATGAGAAACTCTTCAATTCGGCATCATGCAGCTCTTATTTGAGGTTTAAAGACATTTAAAAATGCAACTCTTCTTGTAAAATCTGGCTCTATTTGTGATGTGCTTCTCCCAGCACAAAGCACGGAGGGCGGTAGAGAGCAGGTTGGATCGGCTCTTCAGTCGTCAGTTTGCAGAAATAAAGTGTTGTTTGGTGACTGTTTATTTGCCGAAATGTGCAAAACACCAGACCGGTTCGTGAGAGTGTTGATTTATGTTCCATGTACCAAATTGTGCCGCCGTGTTTGCTAATTTTAGGTTTTTCTAAATGGAGTTTGGAACTGCGATGTGAGCACAGAAAGCAGCGGGCCGTCAGGCTCCAGCTGCCCCGGTAATGGCGTCCGTCCTCCGGCAGGAGTCACCACGTAGCTTCCGCTGGCAAGGAGCTCGAGAGCTAACGTTAACCTTTTTTGGTTAAATGTGAAAACTGAGTTAAAGTCGTAAAATAGAAATAAATAAAAATAGATGTGCATCATTCAAACCAACGGCTGTCTTTGACACGTGTATAATCGCTTAATTTTCTGCTTAAATGATTAAACTCGCCGACATCTGTGTCTCTGCTTGTACAAATACAGATTAAATATGATTAATAATCGTCTGCTGTGGATAAATAAACTGTTAAACGGATGAATCTGGTGATTTCGGGGCTGAGCGGGCTGGATGACTCGCTGCTGCCCCAGAAGCCTTCACTGCGAAGCCGCCATGAATGTTCTGGTGACTCGGGGACAAACGACCAGAAAACCCCAGAAATCTGTTTAAAATCACAACCAACTACTTACCTTCAGGTTCAGACAGAAACCCGGGTTATTACTGCACACCACTGTGGTCGTTTGGATTATTTCGGGACTTTCAAAGTGTGTTTTTTTCAGCCGTAAACCCCGGGGAGTCAGGTCGAAACGAATCCGACAAAAGGAGCGTCTAGTCCGGTATGAAACTCCGCCCAGCGCCGCAGGGGGAGGAACTCCGGGGGAAAACATGAGGACAAAGGCGGAGGATGAAACCAGAGACAGCGGCTAAAACAGCAGCCAAACCCGCTTCAAAACTACTTTACATGAGGAGTTATCTGTTTATTTCATGTATTTCATACTCAGGCAGTATTTACAACAGTCCACCCTCCAGATGCTGAACCGGCGGGGAGACAGACTGCTGGGGCCCGGGGACCCGACGGCCAGCCGCCGACACAGAGATGCAGCCGGGGGGACGCGGAGGAGGGCGGCTGTCCGGCTGCTGCAGGCTCCGGGACGAAGGAAGAATCATCAGTGTGCCGGCTGCTGAGGGCTCCTCCCCGGCCGGTCGCGGTGCTCATCAGCGGCTCGGAAGCGGCGGTAACCCGCATCCACATGGCACCCTGCCCGCTGACAGCTCACCGTCTGCCCGGTGTGATCTACCCGACTCACCGGTCCCCTCCCACCGAGAGCACCGAGGGCCAATCACTGATAATCAATACATTCTCTAATCGATACACCTGAAACTGTCCACAGGTGTGTGTGTGTGTGTACAGTGTGT
>NW_026136853.1:455000-497500 GCF_905237075.1 Dicentrarchus labrax | reverse complement strand
CTGCATTCTGGGGAAACATCAGTTCAAACAATATTTCATAGTTTCTGACAGATGCTAACCAGTTAGCAGCATTAGCATTGATAACCAGCAGCTGATTGGCTGATTGGGACAATAAAGGAGGTGAATGGAAATGGACTGGATTAATACATTAATATAATACCACAGCCTCACACCAATGTATTGATCATATCAATAACCTCAGACTGAATCCCAATCAGCCAATCAGCTGCTGAGCTATCGTCCATACAGCTGGTTATTAATGCTAATGCTGCTAACTGGTTAGCATCAGAGAGTTTCTCACTTTGATGGTTTCAGACATTTTTTTTAGAAAGTGAAAATATCAACTTGTTCCAGTGAGAATAAAACCTCCAATAAATTGATCGTATGGATCAGAACAACGATTGGTCAGATTTGTTTGATTGGTTGAACTGTTTATTTTCAGTTAGCATGTTAGCCTTCTTAGCGTTAGCTTCCTCCTGTTTCCTGTTTGAGCTTCAAGCTAACATTAGCAAACTGTGGCTAATGCTAGCTAATGACCAAATATTGGTCTGTGTGGACAGATTGATCAGCTCTTATTGATTATGACTGCAGAATAAACAGACTGTTATTGATCAGGAGGAAGCAGAGACCTTCCTCTCACTGTCTGACTCCACCAATCATCATCTTCTGAATCAGCTTCTGATTGGTCCGTTCATCAGGAAGCTCCTAAACCCTCCTGTTATATTATTATAATATTATTATATTATAATATTATTATAACATTATCTTTGAGCTCAGTTTGACTTTTGCTAATTTAATTTTACCTAAACATAAAATTAAATGATGAAATGTTTCAACAGAAACCTTTTTTTATTTATCTCTGGATGTATCTTCATGTTTTATATCGTTTCTAATGGAAGATTTTATTTTTTATTTTAAGTAAATACATGAAATGTACCCACATTAGCATCAATGCTAATAGTCTGAGAGCATTGAGCAGCTTCAGGTGTTTTAATAAAATCCATAATAATAATAATAAATAATTATATAAACGTTGATTATGTTATTATAACACGTGAGATATTCTCAGTTATACTCCACTGATGTACTTCCTGTTGGTCATGTGTCTGGATGAATGATTTTCCAAGTGCAGACACTTTGATTAATAATATAAACAATATATATAATATAAATAATATATATTAATAATATAAAGTATTATGCAGACTGATAGTTTTCATGCATATTTATTCCTGTAAGAGACGGAAAAGGCAGCGATTCGGTGGAAAGGGCCGTTTGTTTGTGTCTTCGTTCCTTCGAGGACTTTGATGTTTCCACACTGGTGAAAGAACATTTAAACCGTCAGCTGACACATCAACTTTAATTGATTTCTGGATGTTTAATTGACCTCAATGACAAAAGATAACAGGAGGGTTAATTACGTAATTCAGGAGATTTCAAGAAGGAATGACTTTCAACTTAATTCAATATTTTTTAAAGGGTAAAAAAACCTTTATTTACATTACAGGTAGAATTTATAGTTTGTATCTCACAGATACCTTAAGAGCAAATTCAAGAGTTGTCCCCGAGTTCGGGGCTGAAGACTGTAAAATGACTGAATATAATATAATAAATGAAAACCTTTAATATTGATGAAAGAACTGTGTTCAATGTGTAAAGTTATTGACAGTTTTTATGTTATTTTATAAAGTTTACTTTAACATATTACAGCCAATTCATCCATATATTGATCACGTTATAATACCTTAATTACATCATCAGTGAGTAAATATAATTTCTTAAACTAATTTTAAAAGTTCTTCATTTAACTTTTGACAGATAGTCAATTATTGTCATCTACGGTGTACCACAGGGGTCAATCCTGGGTCCTCAACAGTTTACATTAACGTTTCTCTTTCTCTGAGTCATATTATATTATAATATTCATATGTATTGACTATTATAATATAGATTGAATATTATATATATGATGCATATTATAATATTCATATATATATAATATATATTATAATATATAATGAAGTCCCTGATTGGACGTGTCTTACAGCGGTGCTCTCTGGGACTCTCAGATTGATTCACAGATTTAACTGGAAAAGTCGGCATCATTTTCACTTCACAAAGAAAAGTCAAACTTTAAGAACATAAGACTCAGCTGAGATGAAACCGGGTTAATCAGGACCTGCACAGAAACATGCACAGGTGTGTTCAATATGTGCAGAGACAGACGGACGTCAGGACACACGGGTGTGTTTTATATACGTAAGATACAGTAGATACAGTAGATACAGTTTACAGAGTCGGCTTTGGAGAGATTTGAGGAATCTGAAGAGAAGGAAAAGTCACACTGACTCTCTGAAACTGAACTCCAGTAATTCAGCGCTATTGTGACTGCAGCTGCTCATTGTGGAGGAGTCCGCTAACGTCTACAAACAACACAGTCCAAAGTCAGAGCTAACATTACTACAAAGTTGGGGAAGATATTGTCATATTGTGCTTTTAGCTGGACAATGATGGCTAATGTTTGCTTGCGTGTTAACACAGATGAATTACTAGCTGGCTAACGTAGCAGGAGGGGGCTGGAGGGGCTGGTGGGGGCTGGTGGGGCTGGAGGGGCTGGAGGGGGCTGGAGGGGGCTGGTGGGGCTGGAGGGGGCTGGCGGGGGGCTGGAGGGGGCTGGAGGGGGCTGGAGGGGGCTGGAGGGGGCTGGAGGGGGCTGGAGGGGGCTGGCGGGGCTGGTGGGGCTGGAGGGGCTGGAGGGGGCTGGAGGGGCTGGAGGGGGCTGGAGGGGGCTGGCGGGGCTGGTGGGGCTGGAGGGGCTGGAGGGGGCTGGAGGGGCTGGAGGGGGCTGGAGGGGGGCTGGAGGGGGCTGGAGGGGCTGGAGGGGGCTGGAGGGGCGGCCCGAGCTGGACAAAATCCGTGGTTGGGTTGCAGTTTACTAACATATTACTAGTAAAATGTTGGCAGGTTACAGATACAGGCAGCTGTTTTAAATATGATGATATGAAACAACGTGGATGCAGAAAGCATAAACTGAATAAAGACGTTGTGCTTTTGTTTGTGCTTCTGTGTCTCTGGCTGCTGGTGTGATGAGCCGCTCGGCCAGCAGAGGGCGCCGTCAGTCAGATGACCTCTGACCTTTCCTGTCACCTGTGTGTTTTTTCCTTCTCTGCAGACTCCTTTGCTACGGCCCGCCCGGGTCTGCATGCTGGGTTGCTATGGTAACACTGTTAGGCAGAATAATACGGTCTATTTACAGCGAAGACTTCATTAACTGAGGTCAGCTGGTTACTCACTGACTGACCGACTCCGCCCACTGTCACCTGTGTGACCTCAGCAGGTGGGTGGGTGGGGCTCATGCTACTGTGCGGTGGCCTCACACTCGTCTCTACAGCTGTCAATCAATCAGGTTGTGGACGAAGGACATGGGGAAGACTCCTTTCCTCTCCGGCTGTCCCTCGATGTGTCCGATCTGAGAAAACAGACAGATTCTTTTACTGCTGAGGTCACCAGTGTTATCCCTTTAAGGGGATCCCACGTGCTAGCTGTATTAGCATCCACAGACCAGACATGCTCTTACAAATGGACAGATCTGATCTACCTCTGTAAATGTTAGCGCAGCGTGGCTTGCTGACAACGCCAACAACCCTGAGCCAATATTACTCTTGTCGCCACTGACCCTTGACCTATCCTGAGACTGGAGACACTGTTAGCAGCAAAGCTTCAGTCGGCAGATTCATAACTTTATAATGGGACCATCAACCAGTTTGTGGTACGATGATCCATCCAGGGGTCGGCGTAGCGATGAAGTCACAGCTGTAACCGATATAAACTGATTTTCGACTCATTAACCAGTATTTGTTTAAAGTGGAGTGCTGGGGCTATATATGTATCGTGGTTGTTGAACGAGTCAGAGGGACAACAGCTGTAGAATATCTCCTGCTCAGAGGAAGGAAGGGATGGGAATCGAGAACTGGTCCCACTGGTTGCACCAACAGGACCTATTAGTTCCTTAAACCTTCTTCCTCAGAAGGTTGTTTTCTTTTTCTGAACGTCTGAATATAAAGTTATTCTAGGGCAGAAAAAACCTTTCAGTGACAGTGAAGAGCAATTAAAACTGCATTTAATGGGTTGTATTGGTCCTTTAAAGGGGTTTGAACAGGTAAGTGTTAGAGCCTGAGCCATAATAAAATATAACCCTGATTAATAAATCAAGTTTTATTATTCAACGTTATTCAATCAATAGTTTGATTCATTGATTCTGTGTTATTCTGTCCGTATGCTCCTGGCTGTACAGCTTAGGGCTGCGTAATTATGGCCAAAATTATACTATTACGATTATATGACATATATGACTGTGGTTACCTGTCTGACAGTTACCTGTTGCATTACTGCTGATCTGTCAGAACAAAGTGTTTTTATCGACAGCAGCCAGTGTCTGCTAACTGCACTTCCTGTGACTGGCTTACTTCAAAATAAAACTAAACAGGTGTTTCTCCAGTTAAATGCTTTTAATGTGAAGCTGCAGCAGTTTTCTACGCGCCGACTCAGTCCAGATATTAAAACCTGAGTCACCTACCCACCACTCCTGGTCCTCCTCTCCGGTGACGATGATGACCTCGCCCTCTGCGAAGGTTAGCTCGTCTTCGTTATCAGCCTGACAGTCGTAGATGGTTTTCACCCTCCGGATTTTACTCTTCACCTGGAGAGAAACAACAGTCAGTTTCGGTTCTGAACTGTGAGAACCCGTTTTATCATCTGAAGGACCCTCACAGAGTTGATTTTGCGCGGCAGTGGGACGGGCGTCTCCACGGCGCCCGGCGGCGACTCATCAACGTCTCCGGCTGCCGGTCGGGGTGACAACTCCCCCTGCTGGACAGACGACTGGCTCTCCATCGCTGCCGCCATCTTGGATCCCTGCATCTCTGTAGCAACAGGAGTGGGGCCGGGCCTATCGCTGAGCGGCGGTTTCGGGGGGAGGTCTGCGATCTGTGGTTTGGGTGGAAGGTCTTTGAGGAGGGGTTTAGGGGGGAGGTCAGACAGGAGAGGTTTGGGGGGGAGGTCAGACAGCTGGGGCTTTTCAGCCAATGGGGCTCTCTGGGTGGAGTCCACGGGGGTGAGGGGGGGTTTAGGGGAGGCGTCAATAAAGGGGGGAGACTTCTGGGGGTCGGGCTGGGAGGTGGAGGGTTTATGGAGGAGGTCTGGAGGCTGGCTGGGTTTGTCCACAGAGGGGAGGTGGATGGTGTCGATCTTCCTTAAAGCCACTGAAAGACAAAACCAACAGGTTCAAATAAAGTTCCTGATCGGCTGCTGAATCTCCCCCTGGTGGCTGACTGCAGTATAGACTCTCTCTCCCGCTATCTCCCCCTGGTGGCTGACTCAGTATAGACTCTCTCTCTTATCTCCCCCTGGTGGCTGACTGCAGAATGGACTCCTCTCGCTATCTCCCCCTGGTGGCTGACTGCAGTATAGACTCTCTCTCTCGCTATCTCCCCCTGGTGGCTGACTGCAGTATAGACTCTCTCTCGCTATCTCCCCCTGGTGGCTGACTACAATATAGACTCTCTCTCGCTATCTCCCCCTGGTGGCTGACTGCAGTATAGACTCTCTCTCGCTATCTCCCCCTGGTGGCTGACTGCAGTATAGACTCTCTCTCGCTATCTCCCCCTGGTGGCTGACTGCAGTATAGACTCTCTCTGCTATCTCCCCCTGGTGGCTGACTGCAGTATAGACTCTCTCTCGCTATCTCCCCCTGGTGGCTGACTGCAGTATAGACTCTCTCTCGCTATCTCCCCCTGGTGGGTTAGTACCTGTATGACCTTTACAGGCTGAAATGTTCCTGATGGTCAACAAGCAGCACTCACCTTTCTGAGGTAGTTTGGGCAGAACTCTGGGTCCCAGTGTGGACTTACTGGAGGTCGTACTGGAGAGGGTCAGGAGAAGTCAAAGGTCACCTTTACCACACTTTGTACTTTGTTTTTAGCATTTTATGTGTAAAAGTACCTCTGCTGCTGCTGGATCCCCTCAAACTTGTGGGTCCTGTTTCCAGGTGGGGGGGTCAGCTCACTTCCTGTATGAAACAGATTTCCACTGAGGGTCAGAGGTCAGATGGTTGAGGAGTTTCAGATTGTGTGGCGAGTCGCTGCAGTCTTACCTTTACCGGCAGGTCCCTGCAGGACTGGGCTGGGGGGGTCGGACAGGGTACGCTTGTGTCCAGGTGGAGGTGGGGGGGGTCTCTTCTTCAGGCTGGAGCTTCCTCCTCCTCCTCCTCCTCCAGTGGTCTGAGAGGTGAGGGGGAGGGAAGTGGGTGGGCCGGTGGTGGGGCCTGAGGGAGAAATCAGTGACATCACACATTACAGTTAATTATTGGTGATATGACGGCCTTTAGCTGAAGAGTGACAGGACAGGGGGGAGAGAGAGGATGACACCACAGCAAGGACTCAGCCAGGTGATAAAGGGAGTTTGGTGCAGGGAGCTTTTAGTTGGATTCAAACTGCTAATATGGATCATTGTTAACGTTTGGTCTCCACAACAGAGACACTAGCTAACTACTAAAGGCTGATAAGGTTGATTAATGCTTTAATAATGAGAGTATTGATTACTGATCAGGCTGATCAGGATCATTATCAGCTAATTAGACTCCTAACTAAACATGATGAGCTTGTTATTAATGACTCCTGATGAAGTGCTAAAACAGAAAAATACCCACAACAAAGACCCAACAAGTCTCTTCTCAAACCTCCCGAACCGGTCAAGAACTTCTAAAGCTCCTAAAACCTTCAGAAACCTTTGGATCTGTGAGAAGGACTCTCCTTCACCTCTCACCTTTCCCATGGCTCCTGGCAGACGGCGAAGGTCCCGAGGTGTCGGGCCCGGGGGATGGAGGATTGTCGGAGGAGGTGCTGTAGACGGGGTTGGCAAACGCCCCATAGGAGAGACGCTGCTTGTCCCTGTGAGGAGGAATGAAGGAGGCCGGCAGAGAAAGCTTCTCCTGAGAGGAAACGCTAGAGGACGGACAGAAGCTCTGAGGACGGAGAGAACGCTCCTTCTTCACAGGACTGGGCTGCAGGAGGAGGTGGAGAGGGAAGAGTGAGGAGCAGCAGGAGGTCATACGGGACAAGCAGAGGAGGAAGCAGGAGGTTGTTGTTCTGTGGTTACCTTGTCGTCCAGTTCGTCGTCGCTTTCATCCAGTTCGTCCAGTCTGAGGTTCCAGTCGTATTCAACGTGAACATGAGGGTTAAACCTGCCACAGACCGCCTCCACCAACTGGGAGACACACAGCTAATGTTAATGCAGATAAAATGTATATAGTCACATCTTAAGTTAACTAATGTTAACAAAACACCAATCTACATCAATCATTAGCAAAAAGGGTCAATGATACGCTCTACTGAGTCACTGAAGGCCGAAGTGATGGATAAAACCTGACTTCACCAGTCACCACCCCGACCGTACGCAAAGCACATGTGTTCCAGATAACAAAATGGATGCTTGTGTTGAGGATGAAATCCGTTACTCACATTTATATAATTTGTCTTTGAAATAATACAAAGAATTCAAGAATGCTGTTGTGAGATCACCATTTTCATTCCCCGGCAGCTCAGTGGTTAGCACTGACGGGCCTTTCTGTGTGGATGTTCGCCCTGTGTTTGCGTGGGTTTTCTCCACTATCAAACTACGTATGTGAGGTTGATTCCTCCAGTCAGTGCCGTTGACCAAGGCTCTGGATCAGCCCTGGAGTTGGTCCACACTGTGGCTGCCCACTGCTCCCAGTACTTAGGATGGCTCAGAGAACAATCAATAAAAGATAACTACACAGGTTCTTTCTTCTTCCTGACTGTTCTGTTGGTTGGCAAACAACGTTATTGTGCTTTACTGGAGTGGAGTGTGGATCACACCAAGTGTGTCGGAGTGTGTCGGAGCCTTTATACTATTCTGGTTACTAAAAGTTATTGTCACCTGCCAGTCAATCAGAATGGGCAATAGTAAACCAGATATTGACATGCTTCCTACCGGTTCTTCACACTGGGACTTCTTCAGTCTGCGGGCAATGTCCAGTGCCGTCTCGCCACTCTGATTGGCTAAGAAGATACAGGAAACAAGCAGATGCTTAATGACAGAACTAGGTTAACAGTTTCCCCCTGCTTCCAGTTTTTGAGCTAAGCTAGGCTAACCACTCTTAAAAATGAATAAAAAAATTTAAAAACAGATCACAGTTTATGGTGTTTTATTTATTTATTTATCATCAGGTAAAATAGCTGTAGGATCCCTAATTATTAATTATTTTTATATACAACTGGAAGAGTGACACTGCGTTAAGTCAGTCAGTTAAGGGAACTTGGGATCCTGGAACCATTTTGCTTCTAATCCTTACAACAGGTGTCTGCTTTTGGCTCTTGGCCCACCGTTGAGTTTCAGTTTTGGTCCTCCAAGGGCAAAGGTTTGAACACCCCCGGTTTACATAAAAGTAGCACTGCTCCTTTATGGACCTGTCTGCATCCTGTCCTACTGATGGTGTTCTTACTGATGTGGATGTCAGGTTTTCCTCTCAGTAGCAGTTTCACACACTGTGGTTTGTTGTACAGGCAGCAGTAATGCAGAGCTGTGTTCCCTCCGTCAGTCTGTCCGTCCAGGTTACCACTGCAGACAGACACACACATTAACACACTGCGAAAACAGTGAAGCCAAAATCCGGGACCCTTAGGGCAGACCTCAAAGACATCAGTGATAAAATCAGCCCTTCCTGTTATAGATATCTAAAAATAATTTTAGACACATCCACACACAGTTTCATACCTGTTCTGGACCAGGAAGTCGACCAGGTGGAGAGAGGAGTGATCAGCCGTCCGAACACAATAATGTAACGCCGTTTCTCCCGCCTCCTGAACAAAAAACATAACGAATTATAAAAATAACTTAACGTAAATATAACAGCACTCAGACCTCCACCAAGACTGCATGATCCAAAGGAACCCTGGTACCATCAGAACCTCCTAAAAGAACCTTCCTATCCTTCAGTCCTCCTAAAGGACTTGTAGAACATCCATTTGTAGCACCAGACCCTCCTAAAAACCTCCATCCCCTGGGATGGGACCTGGGAAGTTGCTTCAAAGAACTCTGGGTCTACCCTGAAAGTCCTTAGAGTCTTCACAGATCCTGGGATTTATAAACACAAAGAAGAATTTCTACCTCTCAATATCCCTGAAAGACAACAGGAACCTCCCTGAGAGCAACTGACACCTCCTAATGGACACCTAGAACCTCCCCATATAGCACTGGAAGACCCATTTAAATTCCCCAGATGCCCTCTGATAGGGCGCTAATTTGCGATTTCATTACGAGTTTAAATGCGCTGACATGTGCCGGAGTCGGGTCAAGGCGTGCCCGACATGATGTCTTGCTGACCCGTGACGAAAAGACCTGGGAACCATTGACACCTCCTGATGGACAACTAGACCCTCCTGAGACCCTGAACTAGGGAACCCCGTGGTGTTTCTCTTTAACTAACGTCCAGGTGGATGTAATGATTGACAGGTGTGACATCCAACCAACCTTTCCTGGTTCAGGGAGGGGCTGCAGCAGCTCCACCCCCTCAGCGTAGAGCTGGATGATTGACAGCAGGTCTCTGGATCGCACCACTTCGTACACATCATCCAGCCTGCTGGCCGCCATGGAGATGGCACGCCTGACAAACTTGCGGTCGATGTACTTGGCATTGATGAACTCCTTCCTCGCCGTCCTGCAGACGCAGTAGATTAACAGATTTAATTCATTTCTATGTACAAACCATCCACATAAACAAAGATGGCTGTTCAGTACAGATAGTAAACACACACTCACATGTCGCTGGAGGCTGACGGCTTCAGAGATGGAGATGGTAGGCTGGCCTCCATGATCTCATTGAAACTACAGTTCCCAACATTCCTAGCAAGCTGGCAGGAAGGAAGGAGAGACAGTGTAAACAGACAGACGGACAGGCAGACAGACAGACAGACAGGCAGGCAGACAGGCAGACAGACAGACAGGCAGGCAGACAGGCAGGCAGGCAGACAGACAAGGTTACCAGCAGCTCAGAGGTTCCCAGTTTGTCCAGTTCCAGACTCTGGATTCGGGACACGTGGACTCCCATCTCCCTGTGGATCCCTGAACACTCGATGCAGGTCAGAACACCGAGGTTGGTGGAGATCCAACGAGGATCTAAAGTGGTGAAAAGTAACTCAGTACATTTACTTGAGTACAGATTCAAGGTACTTGTACTTGTCCTCCACATATTGTTCTTCATAGTGCTCCTGTCTGCAGCAACCAGGAATGTAAGAAATGTACAGTGTGCATCTGCAGCATCTAGAAACTGACTGATGCTAACTTACATATGTTGGACAATTAGCATGATTAGCATTAATAATCAGCTGTATGGGAGTGGTTTTTGGGGTTATTGAACACTGATGTGACCATATTTAAACTCAACCTGACTGAGTCTCTTATTCAAAATGTTCCAGTTCCTTACAGGATCTAAACGATCACTTGGCTCTGATTGGTTGTTTTCATTCGGGCCCGGAGGATTCGTCCAAACATCATTAGGAGCAGTGGGAGGAGCCAGAAGAACCTGATTATGTCACAGATTATCTGTCTCAGGTTGGACTGTCGGGATAAAGTTACCTGCTGCAGGTACACACACACTCACCTGTGGCTCCACAGTCGCAGCAGGTGTCGTTGCCTGGTGACCGCAGAACCTCGTCGATGATGCTCTTGGTTAGCTCCTCCTCTTCCTCCACGCCTGAACTCTGACCTCCGCCCTGAAACGCTACGTTCAGAGCCTCCTCCTTACTGTTGGTCAACACAGACACCCAGCTGACACACACACAGACACACACACACACACACACACACACACACACACACACACACAGACACACACACACAGACACACACACACACACACAGACACACACACACACACACACACACACACACACACACACACACACACACACACACACACACACACACACACAGAGCGTTGGACAGGTGGGAGGAGATCTGAGGATCAGATTAAAGAGGAAGTGATGAATGTTTCACCTGATGAACTCCGACTCGTCTTCAGCCTGGAAGTGGTACGTCCGATTGTCTGCAGGACAAACCACAGAAGAAGAAGTAAAGAGGCCAGCACTCATTTATAAACCACAGTTTGTCCACCAGAGGGCGTCGACTCACTGCTCTTCAAATGTTTCCAGCATTTATTCATCACAATCACATAACATCACATAACACATCAGTGGGTTTGTAAAGTCTACAGATTATTTCACCTTATTATATAAAATATAAATCGGAATGTTGGAACCAGCGTCACTTACGGGAGATCAGGTCGAAGCACTTCTTGTCCTCTGTGCTGGGTTTCACCTGACAGGTGAGCAGGTTCAACCTGACCGGCTGTCTGTTTGACTGGGAGACAGACAGACAGACAGACAGACTAAGAGATTAAGTAACAGTTCAACTGATATCAGATCAGAACAGACAAATGTAGTGAAAAAATGAGATCAATATAAAAACTGATCATTAATTTGTATTTCATGAAAGATCAGCAGTGTAGTGTTCAATGTGCTCCTGATAAACATCAGAAATGATTTTCTGTCACCTGACACCAGAACAGCTGAATATTTAATCATGTGACTCAGCATAAACAGACTGAAAGCTGACTCCATTAAAGCAGATTCTTCCTGCCAGTGACTATTTTACTGAGACGCCATTAAAACTGACTTTTATTAAAGCTACATTAAACTGTAGTTAACAGCGCCACCAGTGGCCGTTCAGTGAACTGCAGCAGCAATCATATTTAGAATAACGTTACTATCTGCAATGTTCCTATATTTCATTTGGACCGTTAGCTCCATGCTACTAACTAGCTCGTCGTTTACAAATCAGCCCATCAGCCAACACCATGAAGCAACCAACACCAGACCCACAATGCAACACCAAGACACAGCCAGCTGGACAACCTCAGTTAGCTTAGCTACAGTTAGCGAGCTGGATGCCCTGCCTCGCATCGCTTTTGGCTAGTAGAAAGCTATCGTTAGCTTTGTGCCGCTACAGCATTTATGGTTGGCCAACATCAACACCATTTGTCAGAATACATAAGTTACTATCATGGATCACATTAGCTAGGGAAGCTAACGTTAGCCAACTAACGTATCCACTCAGATAGGATTTTGTAAGCAATTGCATTAGGGAGCAAGCTAATGTTAGCCAGCTAGCTGCAAGCAGGCAGGGCTTGAAGAGGGCCATTACTCACTTCAGACTTTTGTCCACTTGAGGACCCTTACTTCTTATTGAGTACCACCACCTCTGTCGAGCATAGGCGTATTTACCATCACAGAGGGCCAGATATTAAAATTAATGAAATAATTGCCTAAAAAAACTACTTTGATGCCCTCAAACCCCCCCAAGCAAGTTCCGTTTTCTATTTCTGGGTATAGCAATTCAATTCAATTCAATTCAATTTTATTTGTATAGCGCCAATTCATAACAGAAGTTATCTCAGGACACTTTTCAAATAGAGCAGGTCTAGACCGAACTCTTTAACATTAATTACAGAGACCCAACAGTACCACCATGAGCAAGCACTGGCGACAAGGGCAAGGAAAAACTGCCTGTTAAAAGGCAGAAACCTAGGACAGATCCTCCGGCTCTAGGTGGGTGGTCGTCTGTCTCGACCAGTTGGGGTGAGAGAGAGAGAGAGAGAGAGAGAGAGAGAGAGAGAGAGAGAGAGAGAGAGAGAGAGAGAGCGACAGACAGACAGGTGCACAGCAACAACAGTATTGGCAATGGCAGTCAAGCAGGACCATGGCAGGAGGCTCCACCAGGATCCATGAGAACCTGCGAGACGAGAAAGCACAAGAACTCCGGGGAAGAAGTGGAGTTAGTAACATGCATTAAAGGGACATGAATGAGTGCAGAAAGAGAGAGGAAGAGAGTAGCTCAGTGCACCATGGGAAATCCCCCGGTAGTCTAGGCCTATAGCAGCATAACTAAGGGATGGTTCAGGACTCACCTGATCCAGCCTAACTATAAGCTTTATCAAAGAGGAATGTCTTAAGCCTACTCTTGAATGTGGTGAGGGTGTCTGCCTCCCGAACCACAACTGGAAGCTGGTGCTGGTGAGGTAAATGTCTACCTTACTATGTGTCAGCTAGCTTAACGCTAATGTCCTTGTTAAAAAGGATAAAAATTGCCACAAGAAGTAAGGTTGTGCTGAATTACGGTACCAACATCTTTTTTGGTCCAATTCAGGCACCATTGACCATAATATTCTTTTACAGAGACTTGAGCATCAAATTGGCATTAAAGGAACTGCACTAACCTGGTTTAAGTCATATTTATCAGATCGCTCGCAGTTTGTACATGTTAATGATGAATCTTCAATAAAAACTACAGTTAGTCATGGAGTTCCACAAGGTTCTGTACTTGGACCAATACTATTTACTTTATATATGCTCCCTTTAGGCAACATTATTAGGAATAACTCCATTCACTTTCACTGTTATGCAGATGATACGCAGTTATATCTATCGATCAAGCCCGATGAAATTAATCAATTATCTAAATTACAAACATGTCTTAAGGACATAAAATCCTGGATGAGCTGCAATTTTCTGATGTTAAACTCAGAAAAAAACGAAATTCTTGTTCTTGGCCCCAAAAACCTTAGAGACTCACTGTCTAAAGATATAGTTACTCTAGATGGCATTACCTTGGCCTCTAGCACCACTGTCAGGAATCTTGGAGTTATCTTTGATCAGGATTTGTCATTTAACTCCCACATAAAGCAGACCTCTAGGACTGCCTTCTTTCATTTAATTTTTAATTTTACAAAAATTAGACACATAATATCACAGACAGATGCAGAAAAACTAATCCATGCATTTGTTACTTCAAGGCTGGATTACTGCAACTCTTTATTATCAGGTTGCTCCAATAAGTCCATTAAAACGCTCCAATTAATTCAGAACGCTGCAGCACGAGTACTGACAGGAACTAGAAAAAAGATCACATCTCTCCTGTACTAGCTTCTTTGCACTGGCTCCCTGTAAAATGTAGAATAGAATTTAAAATCCTCCTCCTCACCTATAAAGCTCTTCATGGTCAGGCCCCTTCATATCTTAAAGAGCTCATAGTACCCTATTACCCCACTAGAACACTACTTTCTCTGAATGCTGGGCTACTTGTGGTTCCTATAGTCTCTAAAAGTAGAACAGGAGCCAGAGCCTTCAGTTACCAAGCTCCTCTCCTGTGGAACCAGCTTCCAGTTGTGGTTCGGGAGGCAGACACCCTCACCACATTCAAGAGTAGGCTTAAGACATTCCTCTTTGATAAAGCTTATAGTTAGGGCTGGATCAGGTGAGTCCTGAACCATCCCTTAGTTATGCTGCTATAGGCCTAGACTATCGGGGGATTTCCCATGGTGCACTGAGCTCCTCTCTTCCTCTCTCTTTCTGCACTCATTCATGTTCCATTAATGCATGTTACTAACTTCACTTCTTCCCCGGAGTTCTTGTGCTTTCTCGTCTCGCAGGTTCTCATGGATCCTGGTGGAGCCTCCGGCCATGGTCCTGCTTGACTGCCATTGCCAATACTGTTGTTGCTGTGCACCTGTCTGTCTGTCTGTCTCTCGCTCTCTCTCTCTCTCTCTCTCTCTCCTCTCTCCTTAACAATCCCTCTCACCCCATACTGTGTCTCTGTAAAATGTTACAAAGATCGGCAGACCACCCACCTATGAAAGCCGGAGGAACTTCTGTAAAAAAAAAAAAAAAAAAAAAAAAAAAAAAAACCTTAGGCAGGTTTCTGCCTTTTAACAGGCAGTTTTTCCTTGCCCTTGTCGCCAATTAAAGTGCTTGCTCTACAAATGGTGGTACTAAAGTTAGGCGTTCTCACTGTAATTAATGTTGGGTCTCTAAATAAGTATCAAGAGTTCGGTCTAGACCTGCTCTATTTGAAAAGTGTCCTGAGATAACTTCTGTTATGAATTGGCGCTATACAAATAAAATTGAATTGAATTTATAAGAATTGAATTGAACTTTACTTTTACAACGATATATATAAACCGTTTTCTTATCATTTTAGTTGGACTTCAATAAATCTGGTTTGGTTCCAACAGAAGTTTGTGGAGTTCCTCAGGGCACCATCATGGATCCTCTACTGCTCTCATTTTTCATTAACACAGACTGACTGTGTGTTAAGTGTTGAATAATTAAAACTTTCTTAAAGAGAAAATTAACCTTTTATTACCTGTTGACTGGTGCAGTGCATGATGGGAGATGTAGTGCTTACCGTAGCGTGAGAAATAGTGAGGACGCCACTCTTCACAGAACACTTTCTTCGCTGCCAGACCTTCCTCAGCCTGATGAAGACAGAACTGAGTGAAGCTTAAAACTGACAACTTTTGACTGGAGTTTGGCAGAAACGGAAAATAATCATGAAACAAAGTTATTGACCAACATACTGACTGTGCAAATATAGTATCGACCAATCAGAAGGTCTGTAACACCTGTACAGGTGAACAGACAGTCGTACCCATCGCTCTTCTTCAGCAGGTATCCTTTCTTCTCGCTGCCAAACTCCTTGTTTCCCTGCAGCTGGTGCATACTGTAACCACTCTGTTTACTCTGAGAGTCCTAAAAAACACATAAATAAAGAATATATCTTATACAGTAAACACATATAAAGATGATACAATATACAGTAAACATATATAAAGATGATATATTATACAGTAAACACATAAAGATTATATATTATACACTACACACATAAAGAGTATATATTATACAGTAAACACATATATAAAGATTATATATTAATGTACAGAATATAATAATAGTAAATATATAATGTCTGTTGTCCTTCCTTCACATTCATACATGATATAATATTGTTGTAGGCAATCAAATAATAATAAAGAATATGTGTATGAAGCTCATATTGGATGATGATGTCCTGTAAGTATAACTGTTTATTTATGTTCTCTGTTATTCTATACATTTATTCATCTTTCTGTCAGATCAATACAGCTCAACAGAGCAGTTACTTTTTTATATGTATTTTATAGTGAACACTCTGGACTTAATGAAACACAGGACTTGAGCTGTTTTTATTAGAATGTTAATTAATATAATCAATAATTCTCTCTGCAGGTGATCTGGACCCTGAGGGAGACACTCGCTGCTGTAAACTGTATTACCTTAAAGCTGCTCAATATGTGTGTGTAATGATGTTATATACACACACACATACACACTGCAGTCACATGGTCATGGATTGTTGATTAGCTTGATTGATACAATAATGTCAAACAGGAATTAACAGCTGTGTTATGTGTTATATGTATGTTTTAATCATATATTAATGCTAAATATATATCAATAAATATAACAGCGTAAACATACAGTTACAGTGAAATTCAGATGCAGTGAGCTTCTGTAGGTGAACCTGTGATCAATACATTGACAACACTAACTTATTATTGTATTGTTAACTTTCTGTATCAGACTTTATATTTATTGTAATATCGTTATTTATGATTCACAGCAGCAATACCAGATCAATAAATCACAATTAATCACAAAGTGATGAAGATGCAGCTTTAAAGTGACGATAGCGAGGCAGACTTACTCTCCTGGACTTCAGTCAGAGAGGGCGAGAGAGAGAGAGAGAGAGGTCAGAGGTCAATAAAGTGGTAATTTGTATCACATTAGACTCTGCCCCTGGCCCCGCCCCGTTATCTCTCAGCCAATCAGCTCTGAGCAGGTGTGAGGCGTTCGGTTCTTCATGAAACTAAAGACTGTTAGAAGACATCCGTCAACTACAACTCCCAGAATGCATTTCACTGACAGCCAATCACAGACCTTCACATTAATGTTTCACTGCTCATTTTATAATCTGGATGAATTCAGTAACCATAGCGATGTGTTAACCAGCAGACCACGCCCCCTTACTGGCTGACCTTGCCTCACTCTGTTAAACCCCGCCCCACCCTCCCAGGTGCTGTACCTCCCTCTGGTCCAGCTGTAAGGAGGTCTTGATGAGATCTCTAAGAGCTGTCAGCTGCTTCTTCTCCTCGTCCTGACTCTGTTTGATCTGTGGAGACAGCAGAGGTCACACCTGAGCTCACCTGAGCTCACCTGCGCTGTTTATTAGAACATACAAGGATCTTACATTGAACAGGTCGGCAGCCAGTTTCTCGATGTACTGCTTCAGTTTGTCGGCCGTCTTCAAACCGTCCTGAAAAAAACTGCAAACAGGAAAACGAGACCAGAAGCTGATTGGGTTTTTCAAAATAAAACATGGTTTGAATCTCATCTCAAGTGTTCTTACTTGCACTGAGCGTGGTAGTACTTGATGAGGTTCTGCAGCAGGTCCACGCCCTTCTTCGTCTTTATCTCATTGACTTTGATCAGATACTGTCAATCAAACACACAATTGTCAATCAATCACAGCTGTCAATCAATCCCACAGCTGTCAATCAATCCCACAGCTGTCAATCAATCACAGCTGTCAATCAAACACAGCTGTCAATCAATCACAGCTGTCAATCAATCACACAGCTGTCAATCAATCACACAGCTGTCAATCAAACACACAGCTGTCAATCAATCACACAGCTGTCAATCAATCCCACAGCTGTCAATCAATCCCACAGCTGTCAATCAATCACAGCTGTCAATCAATCACACAGCTGTCAATCAAACACAGCTGTCAATCAATCACACAGCTGTCAATCAATCACACAGCTGTCAATCAAACACACAGCTGTCAATCAATCACACAGCTGTCAATCAATCACACAGCTGTCAATCAAACACAGCTGTCAATCAATCACACAGCTGTCAATCAATCACAGCTGTCAATCAATCACACAGCTGTCAATCAATCACACAGCTGTCAATCAATCACAGCTGTCAATCAATCACACAGTTCAGGTCTGTGAGGTCGAATCTAAGTCAGGTGTAAAACAGTCCTGCTGCCTGTAGTGACTGCGTCAGCCTGTAGGGGGCGCTGCCAGGTACCTCACACATCTGCAGCTGGAACAGCCTCCTCTCTTTCTCCATCTCTTCAGCGATTTCAGCTCCTGTGATCTCAGTTCGGATCATCCCGTGTTGTTTAGCGTGTTCTCTCTTCTCCTTTTCGATCTTTGTGCTGGAAAACACAAACAGAGACATCACTCTAACAGCTAACAGCTAACAGCTAACAGCCCCGCCAGCTAACAGCTAACAGCTAACAGCCCCTACAGCTAACAGCTAACAGCCCCGCCAGCTAACAGCTAACAGCTAACAGCCCCTACAGCTAACAGCTAACAGCTAACAGCCCCTACAGCTAACAGCTAACAGCCCCAGCCCAAGCTAACAGCTAACAGCCCCGCCAGCTAACAGCTAACAACTAACAGCCCCTACAGCTAACAGCTAACAGCCCCTACAGCTAACAGCTAACAGCTAACAGCCCCTACAGCTAACAGCTAACAGCTAACAGCCCCACCAGCTAACAGCTAACAGCCCCGCCAGCTAACAGCTAACAGCTAACAGCCCCTACAGCTAACAGCTAACAGCTAACAGCCCCTACAGCTAACAGCCCCGCCAGCTAACAGCTAACAGCTAACAGCTAACAGCTCCGCCAATTAACAACAAGCTTATGTCAAGCTAACTAGCATATAGCTAGCATGCGTCCACATTAACAGTTCAAATCAAGCAGAACTGATCGAAGTGTTCATTGAACGCACCGTTAACGTGTGTCTGATCATTAACAGGCTGTGTGGAGGTATGAGACGTTCACTGCAGCTCTGGGAAACACAGACTCAATACGCAGCCAGGTTTACTGAGGTTGTGTTTGTACCTCCATCCTCGTTAACCTGGATAATAAATGCTCGAGTTCACCCTCACTGATGGTGACCAGTGACTCATAAAACTCTGAACTGGTTAAAAACAAGAAACCGACCCAAAGGACGCCAAGATAGCTCTTTCAGGGAGTGAAGTGGTGATGAGCTAGCTAACGTTAGCACAAGGTGGGTGAGCTGAGCGACCTCGAGGGCCAATTAAGAAGCTCAATATTAAAATACTACGTCTGCCCGAGAGGATTGAGAAGGGCTTCACGGTGTGAAAGTGGACCGGCTCACAGGAGACACACCGTGACCCGGCAACAAGCTAAGCTAGGAAGTAAATGACAGTGTCATCAGCATAAAGAGGAACATATTAAATCATTAACAACAGTCTGTAAGAGCCGGAGGAGGACGATCAATAAAGTCTTCATTACTATCGAAGAGTTCAAACCCACTCACAACTTGGTCTCGTAGTCCTTCCAGGCTTTATCGAAGGGTTTCTTCAGGTCCTGAAACAGAAACGTTGGATGAGCTGATGGACAATAATCAATAATTCAGTGATTTATAGATTAAACAGGAAGAAACAGTCCGACCCCTTTAACTCCCTTCAGGTCTCCTTTCAACAGCGAGTCCAGAGTGAAGACCACGTTATGGCTCAAACTCTGCAGCTGAACACGAGACACACCTTCATTATCAACAGCTGAAAGCACTGACTGATTGATGTATTGATTAATGTATTGATTGATTGACTGACCAGGTTCTTGAGCAGAGCGGCAAGTTCTTTAACAAGGCAGGAGAACTTAACGAAAGCAGCTCCCAGTTCAGACTGGTTTCCTCCCAGTCGCTCCAGAGCCTGACTGAAGCTCTCCTGGTTCCCAGCATGCTCTGCTCCACAACAACAACAACAACAATCAACAACAACAATCAACTGTGTGAGTCAGTGTGTGTGTGAGTGTGTGAGTCAGTGTGTGTGAACAGAGAGTGAACATGTATTGTGTATGTATTTATGTATTTAAACATAAATGATGCTAACAGCACAAAGCTAACGATAGCTTTCTACTAGCTGAGAGTGATGTGAGGGAGGGGCATCCAGCTAGCTAACTGTAGCTAAGCTAACTGGGGTTGTCCAGCTGTATCTTGGTGTTGCATTGTGGGTCTGGTGTTGGTTGCTTCGTGGTGTTGGCTGATGGCTGATTGGTAAACAGCGAGCTAGTTATTAGCATGGAGCTAACGGTCCAAAGCTGTTAGCTACAGTTTAATGAACGACCACTGGAGGCGCTGTTAGCTACAGTTTAATGAACGACCACTGGTGGCGCTGTGAGCTACAGTTTAATGAACGACCACTGGTGGCGCTGTTAGCTACAGTTTAATGAACGACCACTGGTGGCGCTGTTAGCTACAGTTCACTGAACGACCACTGGTGGCGCTGTTAGCTACAGTTTAATTAACGACCACTGGTGGCGCTGTTAGCTACAGTTTAATGAACGACCACTGGTGGCGCTGTGAGCTACAGTTTAATGAACGACCACTGGTGGCGCTGTTAGCTACAGTTTAATGAACGACCACTGGTGGCGCTGTTAGCTACAGTTTAATGAACGACCACTGGTGGCGCTGTTAGCTACAGTTTAATGAACGACCACTGGTGGCGCTGTTAGCTACGGTTTAATGAACGACCACTGGTGGCGCTGTTAGCTACAGTTTAATGAACGACCACTGGTGGCGCTGTTAGCTACAGTTCACTGAACGACCACTGGTGGCGCTGTTAGCTACAGTTTAATGAACGACCACTGGAGGCGCTGTTAGCTACAGTTCACTGAACGACCACTGGTGGCGCTGTTAGCTACAGTTCACTGAACGACCACTGGTGGCGCTGTTAGTTACAGTTTAATGAACGGCCACTGGTGGCGCTGTTAGCTACAGTTCACTGAACGACCACTGGTGGCGCTGTTAGCTACAGTTCACTGAACGACCACTGGTGGCGCTGTTAGCTACAGTTTAATGAACGACCACTGGTGGCGCTGTTAGCTACAGTTTAATGAACGACCACTGGTGGCGCTGTTAGCTACAGTTCACTGAACGACCACTGGTGGCGCTGTTAGCTACAGTTCACTGAACGACCACTGGTGGCGCTGTTAGTTACAGTTTAATGAACGGCCACTGGTGGCGCTGTTAGCTACAGTTTAATGAACGACCACTGGAGGCGCTGTTAGCTACAGTTTAATGAACGACCACTGGTGGCGCTGTTAGCTAAAGTTTAATGAACGACCACTGGAGGCGCTGTTAGCTACAGTTCACTGAACGACCACTGGTGGCGCTGTTAGCTACAGTTTAATGAACGACCACTGGTGGCGCTGTTAGCTACAGTTCACTGAACGACCACTGGTGGCGCTGTTAGCTACAGTTTAATGAACGCCCACTGGTGGCGCTGTTAGCTACAGTTTAATGAACGACCACTGGTGGCGCTGTTAGCTACAGTTTAATGAACGACCACTGGTGGCGCTGTTAGCTACAGTTTAATGAACGACCACTGGTGGCGCTGTTAGCTACAGTTCACTGAACGACCACTGGTGGCGCTGTTAGCTACAGTTCACTGAACGACCACTGGTGGCGCTGTTAGTTACAGTTTAATGAACGACCACTGGTGGCGCTGTTAGCTACAGTTCACTGAACGACCACTGGTGGCGCTGTTAGCTACAGTTCACTGAACGACCACTGGAGGCGCTGTTAGCTACAGTTTAATGAACGACCACTGGTGGCGCTGTTAGCTACAGTTCACTGAACGACCACTGGTGGCGCTGTTAGCTACAGTTCACTGAACGACCACTGGTGGCGCTGTTAGTTACAGTTTAATGAACGACCACTGGTGGCGCTGTTAGTTACAGTTTAATGAACGGCCACTGGTGGCGCTGTTAGCTACAGTTTAATGAACGACCACTGGAGGCGCTGTTAGCTACAGTTTAATGGACGACCACTGGTGGCGCTGTTAGCTAAAGTATAATGAACGACCACTGGTGGCGCTGTTAGCTACAGTTCACTGAACGACCACTGGTGGCGCTGTTAGCTACAGTTTAATGAACGACCACTGGTGGCGCTGTTAGCTACAGTTCACTGAACGACCACTGGTGGCGCTGTTAGCTACAGTTTAATGAACGACCACTGGTGGCGCTGTTAGCTACAGTTCACTGAACGACCACTGGTGGCGCTGTTAGCTACAGTTTAATGAACGACCACTGGAGGCGCTGTTAGCTACAGTTTAATGAACGACCACTGGTGGCGCTGTTAGCTACAGTTTAATGAACGACCACTGGAGGCGCTGTTAGCTACAGTTTAATGAACGACCACTGGTGGCGCTGTTAGTTACAGTTTAATGAACGACCACTGGTGGCGCTGTTAGCTACAGTTTAATGAACGGCCACTGGTGGCGCTGTTAGTTACAGTTTAATGAACGACCACTGGTGGCGCTGTTAGCTACAGTTTAATGAACGACCACTGGTGGCGCTGTTAGCTACAGTTTAATGAACGACCACTGGTGGCGCTGTTAGCTACAGTTCACTGAACGACCACTAGTGGCGCTGTTAGCTACAGTTCACTGAACGACCACTGGTGGCGCTGTTAGCTACAGTTTAATGAACGACCACTGGTGGCGCTGTTAGTTACAGTTTAATGAACGACCACTGGTGGCGCTGTTAGCTACAGTTTAATGAACGGCCACTGGTGGCGCTGTTAGCTACAGTTTAATGAACGACCACTGGTGGCGCTGTTAGCTACAGTTTAATGAACGACCACTGGTGGCGCTGTTAGCTACAGTTCACTGAACGACCACTGGTGGCGCTGTTAGCTACAGTTTAATGAACGACCACTGGTGGCGCTGTTAGCTACAGTTTAATGAACGACCACTGGTGGCGCTGTAAGCTACAGTTTAATGTTACATACAGGAGCTTTAAGATAAAACTGAACCAGGATCTGATCTGTACCTTGTCCTGAGCTGTAGATGGATTTAACCGACTTCTTCACCTTCTGGAGGGCTGAGCGGTCCTGGTCCAGAGCCTTCAGACAGACAGGCAGACAGACAGACACATTAGAAATAAGATTTATAGAGCGCCTGGTTAGCTCCGTGGGTAGAGCTGGCGACCCATGTACCCGAGGCCATCAGTCCTTGCTGCAGCGGCCCAGGGTTCAAATCCGACCTGCGGCCCTTTGCTGTGTGTCATCCCCTCTCTCTGCACCCCCTTCCTGTCTATCTTCAGCTGTCCTATCCAATAAAGGCAATAAAATACTTTAAAAAAAGAAATAAGATTTATAATGAAATAAACAGTAGAGGAAACGTGTTCATACATCCTGTTTGTGGTTGAGGACATTCAAACTGTACTCACATACATACTTGAGTAAATGTACTTAGTTACATTTCACCACTGCTTGTTGTACAAATTCACATTTTCATTTTTACTCCAAATGTTTATCAGTTCCAATATCGATTTCCTTGATTACAAATAATCAATATCTGTATTTGCCCTAATTAATCAATATCGGTCGATCGCTGGAAGAGAAAAAGGCTGAATACAAATGAATGAACTGAATATGAATCAATAATAAATATATCATTATAATTATTATATATTATTATTATACTTCCATCCATTCCTTCAAAATAAAAGCTCTGTGTGTGTGTGTGTTTGACCAGATGCGACACTCTTCTCAGGCCAACAGTTTCCTCTGTTGCTATGGAAACCTGGCCGGAGGATGTGGGTCGTCAAGGCGACCATGTGGTGTGACTCCAACCATCATCATCATCATCATCATCATCATCATCATATGTGCAGTCTGAAACGTTTACAGCCTGTCAGTGAATGCAGCACAGCTGAGTCCACGTGGTGCACTCAGGTCATGTGAGGACTTAATTAACTTAATAAACATTGTAATTAATTAATATAATATAATGTCAGTGTTTTTTTTATTTGTCCTCTTAAAAACACCTTACTTTGAAAAGCCATTAATGAAGACAGGAAGTAGAGTTTAGTGTCACCACATGAATGTGAAACATGATGTTTAAGGTGGTATTAAGGTAATATTCTTATTCAGATATTAATTAATGTATTAATAACTTCACCACAGATTTATAATTTATTAATGGATGAACTGATGAAATATATTAAATCAGTTCAACTGAGAATATAATCTATGAAATATATTAAACATATTTCATATAAATGACTTCAACATTGGTGCAGATACAGTCACATATATAAATATATAAACACACTGCAGCCCCTTCAAGGTGACGTTCTCTCAGTCGCCCTTCAGCCAAACTCCATTCAGAAATCTGCCACTTCTGTGTTTCATTGACATTTAGCGAAATAAAAGACAAACATGGAGCCATTGCTCAAATATTTCCGTTATCTCTGTGATCGATCTTCCAATCGGGGATCATATCATCCACCGGGCAGCGCGCTCTTCAGGGTCATGTCAACTGTGAACATCAGCTCGCTTGTTTTCTACCGCCAGAACACTGCGGAGGGCGGCAGAGAGCAGCGACAACCAACCATCACATCCAAGATCTCATTGAGGGGAAATCCTTTCATATGTGCGCCGAACTTCAGAGGAGAGGATTTGATTCATATCTCACGCTGAAATTTCTCGGAATTATTGTTTGTTTTTGTCATTAAATCATGAAACATAAAATCAGCAGAAATGTAAAACGAGTTCGCCAAATTGTTTTCTCCGTCGTTCTAGTCACCGGGGAGAACGGAGCTTCACAGGCCGAGAGGCAGGGATGGGGGGTCAGGATGGAGGAGACAGACAGACAGACAGGCAGGCAGGCAGGCAGGCAGGCAGGCAGACAGACAGGCAGACAGGCAGACAGACAGGAGGCAGGCAGACAGACACACAGACAGACAGGCAGACAACCTACCTCCTCCAGGATGCTGACGGTGTTCCTGCAGCTCTGCAGCCGGGTGGTGAAGCTGGACGTGGTGGGGGAGTTGTAGTCCTCGGTCGTCTCGGACAGGAATTCACACACTGAGATCTGGTCCGGCATCCTGAGACCAAAGACCAGAGACCGGGTCCAGACAAGAACCAAGAAAGACGCGGAGGAGACGCCGCGGTGCGTTCAGGGACCTGCAGATCAGATGTCCTCTGACTGTCTCTCATCAGTCCGTCTCCTCCTGATGATTCATGCCTCTTCTCTCTCTCCTCCTCTCTCCTCCTCTCTCTCCCTCACCTCGTCCTTCGACCTGGAGTCAAGTCACACACCGACCACCACGTGACCCCGGCAGGGACTTTCAAAATAAAGGCCGACTGCAGAGACTAAACTGTGAGAAAAGAATATATTTGATCCACAATATGAGACAACACAAGGACTGCAAGTCAAGAAAAACATAAACAAAAAATGAACAATAATATATGAAACATATTAATAAGGCAGTAATAGACAATAATCGTCACATGTGACAAAAGTTGAAATATAACATGATCGATATTCTATAATTTAATAAATAAATCCATATCTATGGAGTTAGATTTGTGTCTTTATTACATGCGAGAAAATAAATGATCTGAGAGAAAAAAATGTTTTAGAGAAAAAGTTATCACACTGATAGCAAAAAACGCATTTTATGAGAGAGAAAAAATATTTGAGAGAAAGTATTTCCTCATAGAACATGAAAAAATATAAATTTGAAATTTTTAAAATTATTTCTGAGAAAAAAAAATCTCTCAAAATACTTTTTTTTAACTCTCAAATATATGTTTTTTTGCTATCAGTGTGAAAACATTTTCTCTTAAACGTTTTTCTTCTCTCTCTCAAAACCTAAGTCTTTGCTCTCGATGCAATTTCTTGCTCTCCTGTCAGGATTTTGCTCTCGCTGTGAAAATAATGTCACGTTCCTATTGGCCAGTCGGGTGAGAATCGTCTTGGCAGTGAACTGAATCGTTACACCATTGTCGATTCACCAGCATAGATGCGCTGCCTTAGTTGAGCGCGGAGACTCCAATGTTTGGGTAAGACGATGACACGCACAACTCGATGGGTAGCTAGCTGAGCGAGTTGGTAATCAAAATCATTCCCATCATAGGAACAAATGTCTAGTGTCTAATGTGGAGTTCTGCTCAGCTAACATCACTGAAGATTAAACATTAAATAGGCTATCCTAAATGGAAGCTAACTTTTTCTAGTCTCTCAGATCATTTATTTTCTCGCATGTAATAAAGACACAAATTCTCAAACAAAAACTCCATACATTTCTAATATATTTAATCTTAATTCTGTTTGTATGACAGAAATCTTGTTTTATTCATTAAAAAGATCATTTGATTATTAAATCGAACAAACTACAAACATTTTTATTGTGCTGGTTATGAAAGCTTTAATGTGAAGTTCCACATGGTTGCGTACTGGGCCCACAGCTCTTTGTTTATATATTAATGACATTTCAATTCAATTCAATTTTATTTGTATAGCGCCAATTCATAACAGAAGTTATCTCAGGACACTTTTCAAATAGAGCAGGTCTAGACCGAACTCTTTAACATTATTTACAGAGACCCAACAGTACCACCATGCGCAAGACCTTGGAGACAAGGGCAAGGAAAAACTGCCTGTTAAAAGGCAGAAACCTAGGACAGATCCTCCGGCTCTAGGTGGGTGGTCGTCTGTCTCGACCAGTTGGGGTGAGCGAGAGAGAGAGAGAGACAGAGAGAGAGAGGCAGAGAGAGAGAGAGCAAGAGAGAGACAGACAGGTGCACAGTAACAACAGTATTGGCAATGGCAATCTAGCAGGACCATGGCAGGAGGCTCCACCAGGATCGACAAGAACCTGCGAGACGAGAAAGCACAAGAACTCCGGGGAAGAAGTGAAGTTAGTAACATGCATTAAAGGGACATGAATGAGTGCAGAAAGAGAGAGGAAGGGAGGAGCTCAGTGCACCATGGGTAATCCCCCGATAGTCTAGGCCTATAGCAGCATAACTAAGGGATGGTTCAGGACTCACCTGATCCAGCCCTAACTATAAGCTTTATCAAAGAGGAATGTCTTAAGCCTACTCTTGAATGTGGTGAGGGTGTCTGCCTCCCGAACCACAACTGGAAGCTGGTTCCACAGGAGAGGAGCTTGGTAACTGAAGGCTCTGGCTCCTGTTCTACTTTTAGAGACTAATTAATTAAAACATAGGAGACTAGCACCTTGGTATAACCACCAAACCCGTCAGTTAAAACAAATAGCTATGAAATCTGAAATGAAATGGCGCTCTTCCAAATTATCAGAATATCGCTCAATTTGGCAAGATAATCTTAAAACTTATAGAAAGGCCCTCCGTAATGCCAGAGGAGCCTATTACTCAGCATTAATAGAAGAAAATAAGAACAACCCTAGGTTCCTCTTCAGCACTGTAGCCAGGCTGACAGAGAGTCACAGCTCTATTGAGCCACATATCCCCATAAACTTAAGTAGCAATGACTTCATGAGCTTCTTCTATAATAAAATTATTACTATTAGAGAGAAAATTAATCACCAACTGCCATCAACAGTTATCAGTGGCTCTCCAAGTTCAGGGACTTCTGCTAATGTAAACTTAAATATATATTTAGACTGTTTCTCTGCTATCGATCTTCATCAGTTAACTTCAATCATTTCTTCATCGAAGCCATCAACCTGTCTATTAGACCCGATCCCAACTAGGCTGCTTAAAGAAGTTGTTCCCTTAATTGGCACTTCTTTACTGGATATGATTAGTCTTTCTTTATTATCAGGATATGTACCACAGTCCTTTAAAGTAGCTGTAATTAAACCCCTTCTTAAAAAAGTCCACTCTTGACCCAGGGGTTTTAGCCAACTATAGACCGATTTCTAACCTCCCCTTCCTCTCTAAGATTCTGGAGAAAGTAGTCGCCAAAGAGTTGTGTGACTTTCTACATAACAATAGTTTATTTGAGGATTTTCAGTCAGGATTTAGAGTTCATCATAGCACAGAGACAGCTCTGGTTAAAGTTAATAATGACCTTCTGACTGCTTCTGACAATGGACTTGTCTCTGTACTTGTAGTATTAGATCTTAGTGCTGCATTTGACACCATTGACCATAATATTCTTTTACAGAGACTTGAGCATCAAATTGGCATTAAAGGAACCGCACTAAGCTGGTTTAAGTCATATTTATCAGATCGTTCGCAGTTTGTACATGTTAACGATGAATCTTCAATAAATACTAAAGTTAGTCATGGAGTTCCACAAGGTTCTGTACTTGGACCAATACTATTTACTTTATATATGCTCCCTTTAGGCAACATTATTAGGAATCACTCCATTAACTTTCACTGTTATGCAGATGATACGCAGTTATATCTATCAATCAAGCCCGATGAAATTAATCAATTATCTAAATTACAAACATGTCTTAAGGACATAAAATCCTGGATGAGCTGCAATTTTCTGATGTTAAACTCAGAAAAAAACGAAATTCTTGTTCTTGGCCCCAAAAACCTTAGAGACTCATTGTCTAAAGATATAGTTACTCTAGATGGCATTACCTTGGCCTCTAGCACCACTGTCAGGAATTTTGGAGTTATCTTTGATCAGGATTTGTCATTTAACTCCCACATGAAGCAGACCTCTAGGACTGCCTTCTTTCATTTACGTAATATTAGAAAAATTAGACACATACTATCACAGACAGATGCAGAAAAACTAATCCATGCATTTGTTACTTCAAGGCTGGATTACTGCAACTCTTTATTATCAGGTTGCCCCAATAAGTCCATTAAAACGCTCCAATTAATTCAAAACGCTGCAGCACGAGTACTGAGAACAGTTTCTGATGTTAATGTCTGTTTTTATACTGAGAGGCAGAATCTATTGATCGTGCATTTATTGATTGTTTTTATGTAACTATTAACACAGTTTGACCTTTCAGACAACAATCTTCTTCTCTGCAGATAAAATATAATGAACATTTAATGATGTCCCTGCTTTTATAACTTTATATATTCTTATTTTATTTGAAAACTCAAAAATCATAAACTGGAGAAAAGTGAATATTTTTCAACCACCCACCTAGAGCCGGAGGATCTGTCCTATGTTTCTGCCTTTTAACAGGCAGTGTTTCCTTGCCCTTGTCTCCAAGTGCTTGCTCATGGTGGTACTGTTGGGTCTCTGTAAATAATGTTTTAAAGAGTTCGGTCTAGACCTGCTCTATTTGAAAAGTGTCCTGAGATAACTTCTGTTATGAATTGGTGCTATACAAATAAAATTATCTTAGGTTGTTTTACTGGTGAAGGATTTTATAGCATCACTGTGGCAATAATAATATTGATTATTAGTATCAATCAATATGCTGTCCTCATTTGGTTCCATGTATTTGAATGTGTCGCTCTTCTCTATGAAATATCTCAGAAATATCTGGATCAATACCTGAAAACAATCTTACTGTTATTAGAACATTAGTGTTTTCTGTGTTTGTTTGTTTATTTGTTCTTCACTGAATAATATTAAATAATAATGAATTCATGCAGTAAGAGAGTTATTGTTGTTTACAACAGAACAGGGTCACATTGTATTTAATACATTGATAGAAGAATAATAAAGAATACGATCACATAGGAAGGAGGAATAAAACAAACAAACAAACAAATAAACAAACAAACATTGTCAGACGACCAGCAGGAAGCAGCAGAGCGTCACCGCTGCGTCAGAACCACAGAAGAAGAAGAAGCGGAAGCAGGAAGTGTCGGGAGCAGCAGTCAGAACAGATTAGCCTGGTTAGCCTGCAGGCTAACGATGTGACGTTTCTAAACTGAACAGTAAGTTTGATTTGATCTCGTGTCTCTGCGCGCGCACTCACTGTCTCTCTGCATCTACTCACGAGCTCACAGCGGACGCTGTTAGCATGTAGCTTAGCTTATCTGACTTCCGGTCCGCTGTTAGCAGTTAGCTCAGAGGGTTAGCAGTTAGCTCAGAGGGTTAGCAGTTAGCTCAGAGGGTTAGCAGTTAGCTCAGAGGGTTAGCAGTTAGCTCAGAGGGTTAGCATTAAAGAGACAACAGGTTGAGGCTGATCAGCACCTGGACGTCCTCAGACTGTAGTCCCTTCACACGGACTGTACAGTCACCTCATGATCAATAACCATGATCAATAACCAGCCAATAACCAGCCTCATGATCAATAACCAGCCTCATAATAATCAATAATCAGTTGATCAGTGGCTGCAGAGTTTGACTGAGATCTTAAATCGGTGTAATGGAGCTGATGTCTGTTTATAAAGAGCTGATCAATACAGGGCTACATCATCGATCACTGTGATCAGCTGTTGTTTAATACACAGGGATTACCCACAATGCTCTGCAGTCTGCTGACCTGCTGATCAACATTCAAACAGATAAATTAACACATTCTGTATGGGGATTAAGAAGAGTTAAAAGTTATCAATAATATATAATATATATTATATATATTAAAGTCAGTCCGATAAATGCCCTAGGAGGAGTTCGTTCAAATACAACGTGTGTAAATCGCCAAAAATGGCCACAAAATCCAAAATGGCCGACTTCCTGTTGGGTTTGAGGTATGGGTCCTTGAGACTTTTCTGCTTCTTTTATCATCGTACACATGCGTACCAATTTTCGTACATTTGAGAATGCTGCGGGGGTTAAATATGCGGTGAAAGAGGCACAAAATAATAATAATTCCTTCAGGAACAATAGGATCCCTAATTAAAGCTGCAGGCAGCGTTGAGCGGGACCTCGCACTCCACGCAACTCGGGGCGTGCTGCGGCTGCGTCGCGTGCCGTCGTTACACGTACGGACCAAAACATGAAATTTCACATAAATCAGCTCAAAATCGCTACGCAGAGCTTACTTCCTGTTGCCAGTAGGTGGCGCTATCACTATGTCTGAATATTGTCATGTAGACGTGTTCAGGGTGGGACTGTACACTGAAGGTATGAGTACTATCTGTTTGATGTCCAATCGGTGGAATTCGACACGTCGTCACGGGCACACGGTTAAACATACAGTCACAAATAGCACAACTTTAGATAACCAATGTTTGTAGATTGAACTACTCTGTTCGTTCAAATACAACGCGAAAAGTTCGCCAAAAATTAAAATCAAAATGGCCGACTTCCGTTGGGGTTTGGGGTATGGGTCCAAGAGGCTTTTTTGTACGTCCCGGCATGTTACACGTGCCTACCGAGTTTCGTACATATCGGTGAAACGTGGCGCCGGGGCTGCTTTTTTTTATCCTGTAGGGGGCGCTACAAACACGACAAACAGGATTTTTGGTATGTGAGCTTCAGGCACCACTCTACACGTGCCCTGTGAATTTCATATTCATAACTATTACGGTCTCCGCACAGTGATTTACCCTGCCACCAGAGCGCCACCTAGTGGCGGATTGTTGTCACATTTATTAGCAAACCTCAGGGAGCCATGGGGAAGCATCGTACCAAGTTTCATCTTAATCACACATACCGTTGTAGAGATATAAACTTCTTCATTTTAAAGAGCGCCACCTAGAGGCGATTGCCTGAAACTGTGCACGATGCCTAAGGAAGACATGAGGAACTATGGACCCAAGTTTGATGTCAATCGGAGAAACCAATGTGGAGAAATGGTCCACTTCCTTTTTGACGAAAAATCTACAGGAAGTTGGAATTTTATTGCGTTCTTATTTTTTGAAATTTGAAAAATGTTCAAATTACTCTTTTTGCAAGCGCGGTCCCCAGGTGCTTGGTGAAAAATTTCGTGCGAATCGGACAAAGCGTGCAGGAGGAACACGAAAAAGTAATTTAAGGACATTTTGCGCTCTAACGGAAAAAAATTATAGGCGGAAGTGGGCGTGGCCTATATGGGAAGATTCAGCTTTATTCACCGAACGCGTGGATATAAGTTTTTTGAATGTGCGACAAACTATGCAGAAGTTATTAGCCTAAACACATTTTTTATGATAGTAGCGCCACCTAGTGGCCAACCCGAAAGCGACACAGAGAATATCCCCATTTTCACCAGGCCTGATAACTTTGCCAAATAAAATACAGTTTTCGTAAATGTTCAGGGGGCAAAAATGCAGTCAATGGGGGCTAAAAATAATAATAGGTAAGAAGAAGAAATCAAGCAAAAACAATAGGGACCTTGCCGGTCGCTGGCTCGGTCCCTAATAATTCCTACAGGAACAATAGTGACCTTGCACTTGTCAGTGCTCGATCCCTAAATATAAGCAGTGTGGTATCTTTAACCGGAGCACGCAGCAGGAACCAAACTCCATTCAGATTCCACTCTTTGTATCTTCTGCTGACACTAAACTAATCAATCAGTAAATAAAACAACAAAGTCCATCACTGATAAAAGTCAAAGGTCAGATCATCACTGCTCTACGTCACTTTTTCAGGTGTTGATGCTAAGCCCCGCCCCCTGTGTGCCGGTGTGTGACCTGCGTTGACCTCAGTGGGCGTTGCCGTGGGCGATGGCTCTGATTGAAGGTGTCGGAGACGAGGTGACGCTGCTGTTCGGCTCTCTGCTGCTCCTCCTGGTGCTGCTGCTCGCCTGGATCTCCACCCGCACCTCCGAGCCCCCAGAACACCTGTTCACCTCCACCACAGGCCCCGCCCCCTCACTGAGGAGCAGCCCCGCCCACCCGGACACGCCCCCCTCCTCCACCAACACCACCTCTTCTTCATCCTCCTCCTCCCCCTCGAGCTCTGTGAGTGACAGCTCTGTGACAGAGGCTCTGCCCACCAACAGCTCCACCCAGGAGGAGAAAGGGGAGGGGCAGGAGGGTGGGAGGGGGGAGGTGGGAGGAGATGGCATGAGGAGCAGAGGAGGAGGAGGAGGAGGAGGAGGAGGAGGAGGAGGAGGAGGAGGAGAGTCCTCATCGTCTGAGAGGAACATGGTGGTCAGACTGAAGTTCCTCAACGACACAGAGAGAACGGCTCAGGTCCAACCACAGGACACCATCGGATACATCAAACGGTAAAACTACTGCCCCACTATTGCCCCACTATTGCCCCACTATTGTATCACTATTGCCTCACTATTGCCTCACTATTGCCTCACTACTGCCTCACTATTGTATCACTAGTGCCCCACTACTGCCTCACTATTGCCCCTCTACTGCCTCACTACTGCCTCACTATTGCCCCACTATTGTATCACTAGTGCCCCACTACTGTATCACTATTGCCCCTCTACTGCCTCACTACTGCCTCACTACTGCCTCACTATTGCCCCACTATTGCCCCACTATTGTATCACTAGTGCCCCACTACTGCCTCACTATTGCCCCTCTACTGCCTCACTACTGCCTCACTACTGCCCCACTATTGCCCCACTATTGCCCCACTATTGTATCACTAGTGCCCCACTACTGTATCACTACTGTATCACTACTGTATCACTATTGCCCCACTATTGCCCCACTATTGTATCACTATTGTATCACTAGTGCCCCACTACTGTATCACTACTGTATCACTACTGCACCACTATTGTATCACTAGTGCCCCACTACTGCACCACTACTGCCCCACTACTGTATCACTACTGCCTCACTACTGCACCACTACTGCCCCTCTACTGCCCCTCTACTGCCTCACTACTGCCCCTCTACTGCCCCTCTACTGCATCACTACTGCATCACTACTGCCTCACTACTGCCCCACTTCTGCCCCACTATTGTATCACTACTGCCTCACTACTGCACCACTACTGCCCCTCTACTGCCCCTCTACTGCCCCTCTACTGCCTCACTACTGCCTCACTACTGCCCCTCTACTGCCCCACTACTGCATCACTACTGCCCCTCTACCGCCCCTCTACTGCCTCACTTCTGCCCCACTATTGTATCACTACTGCCTCACTACTGCCCCCCTACTGCCCCACTACTGCCTCACTTCTGCCCCACTATTGTATCACTACTGCCTCACTACTGCCCCACTACTGCCTCACTTCTGCCTCATTTCTGCCCCACTATTGTATCACTACTGCACCACTACTGCCCCACTACTGCACCACTACTGCCCCACTACTGCCTCACTACTGCACCACTACTGCCTCACTACTGCCCCACTATTGTATCACTACTGCCTCACTACTGCACCACTACTGCCCCTCTACTGCATCACTACTGCCTCACTACTGCCCCACTACTGCCCCTCTACTGCCCCTCTACTGCCCCTCTACTGCCCCACTACTGCCCCTCTACTGCCCCTCTACTGCCCCCCTACTGCCTCACTTCTGCCCCACTATTGTATCACTACTGCCTCACTACTGCCCCACTACTGCCTCCACTTCTGCCTCACTTCTGCCTCACTTCTGCCCCACTATTGTATCACTACTGCCTCACTACTGCCCCCTGCCCCACCGCCCACTTCTGCCTCACTTCTGCCCCACTATTGTATCACTACTGCCTCACTACTGCCCCCCTACTGCCCCACTACTGCCTCACTTCTGCCTCACTTCTGCCCCACTATTGTATCACTTCTGCCCCACTACTGTATCACTACTGCCCCACTATTGTATCACTACTGCCCCACTACTGTATCACTACTGCCCCACTATTGTATCACTACTGCCCCACTACTGTATCACTACTGCCCCACTATTGTATCACTACTGCCCCACTACTGTATCACTACTGCCCCACTATTGTATCACTACTGCCTCACTACTGCCCCACTATTGTATCACTATTGCCCTCTGCCATCTGCCCTACAGGACCTACTTTGCGGGGCAGGAGCAGCAGGTCCGGTTGATCTATCAGGGTCAGCTGCTGCAGGATGACGCTCAGACTCTGGCCTCCCTGAACCTGGTCCACAACTGCGTCCTGCACTGTCACATCTCTCAGCATTCGGGTCGGGGGTCAGCGGGGGGTCCGCGTCCTGCAGACCAGGTGCAGGTGGCTCTGAATGTGGGCAGCCTGATGGTCCCCCTGCTGGTCCTGATGCTGTCGGTGCTGTGGTACTGTCAGATCCAGTACCGGCAGTTCTTCACCGCCCCGGCCACCGCCTCTCTGATCGGAGTCACCATCTTCCTCAGCCTGGTGGCCTTCGGAGTCTACCGCCGCTAGCTGCTCCCCGATTGGCTGCCACCTCCGCCGGTGTGCTGATGTGGGCGTGGCTCCCCGTGTGACCTCCGACCCGGACGCCGGCCGGGACTCGCGCTCGCGGGACAAAACGGACGCTGATAGTTAATGTTTGTCTTTCTGTTGCCATGGAGACACTGAGTGTTAACGAGGACTTTAATTTTTTTAGATTATGTTTCTGTAGGTCTCATCATCATCATCATCATCATCATCATCATCGTGCCTCTTTTACTTTCTGGGTTCTCTGGTTGGTTCTGGTCCTAAAGGGGGACTGTAGACCGAACCTGTCTGTCTCTCTGTCTGTCTCTCTGTCTGTCTCTCTGTCTGTCTGAACAGGACAGGAAGTGTAATTTAACAGCTTTTCAAGAGAAAGAAATTCTATTAAATCATTTATTTATCTTGTTGTGTTTCTTTGTGTCTCTGTGAACTCCACGTTAGACTGAGGTTCTGGGTTCTGGGTTCTGGGCTCCGGGTTCTGGGTTCCGGGTTCTGGGCTCCACTTCATTTATGCAGTGGTGTTTCCAGTAGACTTTGTCCTGCTGATGAAGAGGTTGATTACGGGTCAGGGTTTATGGACAGTACCAAACATTTCTCCAGATTATCTCCAGAATCTCTCCAGGTGGTTCTGGTTTGCTTGTGTAGTTGTTACAGAATCATCTACATACATTTAACTTTATACGAGTAATAAATACATTTTAAGATCTATTATAATCATATTTACATTTTAAGACCTAAAATTCTCATTGTTGGACATTTATGAAGCCGGACAATTTCCCCTCAGGCCAGCAGAGGACAGCTCCACTGATAGTATGGAGTCTTATGGAGATCAATGAGTTCAGTAAACAGTTCCCTGATGAGTTTCTGGTCTCAGTCTCTAGTTTCAGTCTTCTTCCATACAGCATGATGTTCATTTAGTAACTGAAGGTCCCATTGAGAGTAAAACAGACCATAAAGCAGGGTATGCTTTAGGCTACCTTGTGATTGACAGCTCATTCTCAGTGAGTCCGTCCAGCTCAACCAAACTCAGATAAAACTGTCAAACAGTGCTGATCAGATATGGATCCAGATTCTGTTGTTGACTGTTTCTCTCCTCAGATCTGTTCACAAACACATTTTACTGTTTATCTGGAATACCAGATCCTGTGTGAGCAGGAGAGCCGCCAATGAGAGCAGAGCAACTCGCTTCACGTGACCTCTGCTGGCTGCTGAACACCAACATGGAGACGACCATAAAGCCCAACTGGAGGCTTACTCTTCTACCAAAATACATCAGTGTATATCATCAGTGTGTGAACTATAATGTCTACTGTTAAATAGTTAATAGTTAATGATATTCATATTAATAAACAGTTATTAGTGATTTTTCCCTCAATCACACATCAACAGTGTTGAAGACGTCTCACACTGACCCTCCGGTCCCTTTTATTCTCACTAAAAACATCACGACGTACATCGCAGTGGTCTCGAAAGGCTGGAGGTTCTGATATCTTCAGTATCAGAGATCAATCACACCTTCTTAAACCTGTTTTACAACCATAACACATCTGTTTTATGATTGTAACACATCTGTTTTACAGTTAACAACTTCACATTTAGTTTGCCTTTAATAACACTTTTGTTATTTTATGATTATTTCTGTCTGTCACTGATTGTATTTTAATATAAAATATGTATTTTTGTCATTTTATTTGTCACACATTGTTAAAAATTAAAAAGTGTCTTTAGTGAACGGAGGCTCTGAGGACAGTTTCTAATGTTAATGTCTGTTTTTCTACTGAGAGGCATAAACTATTGATCATGTATTTATTGATTGTTTTTATGTAAAATATGAAATGAATCGACTTTTTAACCTGAAGTTGTTTGTGTTTGTTCCAATTTTGTGATATCAATTTCTGTACATATAATATACATGTTCATGTATGGATTGTCTATTTTCTTAATAAAGTTAAAATCAATAAATCTGGATGGTTGCACAGATTGTAAAGCTCACTGAGACACAATATAACTATAAATGCTTTAAATAAAAAAAGATTATTTTTCCTCTTTTTGTCTCATTTACATTTACATTTTCATAGAAAATAAAATAAATAAGAAATGAAAACAGTTTATAATTTCACTGTGTTTGTTAATAAAATATAAAATGACTTTCTCTTATTTTGGAGGTTGACCTTTCCCCCGGAAGTGTGCTGACCGTCCCGCAGCAGCAGCAGAAGCAGCAGCAGAAGAAGAAGTTGGTCCTGTTAGCTCTTCTGGACTCAACCAACCGCCAACTTTAACGGAACAACCGGAACCGACTGGTCCTCAGCCAGAGCTCAACCGGCGGGATGGACCCCGACACCTCACCGGTAAACTCACCGACCGAGCGGACGGTTCCACACCGGAGCTGTTAGCCGAGCTAAGCTAACCGAACCAACCTGCCGCCAAACTCCATTCAGAAAGTGAGCAATATAAAGACATCCGGTCGGTGCTCACAGCGCGCAGTCACTGAGGAGGGTCACACTATCGGAGATTGTTGTTGTTATTACTGTCCGTTAATTCGGCACAAATATAACAGAACTCTGGTCCGGTTTAAGACACAGACAGGTCCGGTTCCTGTCTACAGAGCATGAGGGCAGACAGGTACATGAGGGCAGACAGGTACATGAGGGCAGACAGGTACATGAGGGCAGACAGGTACATGAGGGCAGACAGGTACATGAGGGCAGACAGGTGAGACAGTGCTGCAGGGCTCCGGTTGAATGGACCGGATGTCCGCCGGATGTCCACTCATCAGATTTAATGATCATAACTACTGTCAGTGGCTTTAATCAGAGAGAGAGTGGAGTTAAAACCACCAGAATCTGAATGGAGTTTGGTTGAGGTTCTGTCTGCTGTGGAGGCCTGCGGTTCTCCTCATAATACTACTGCAGTAACTGTACTAATACTCTATTACTGCGGTAACTGTACTAATACTCTATTACTGCGGTAACTGTACTAATACTCTATTACTGCGGTAACTGTACTAATACTCTGTTACTGCAGTAACTGTACTAATACTCTATTACTGCGGTAACTGTACTAATACTCTGTTACTGCGGTAACTGTACTAATACTCTGTTACTGCGGTAACTGTACTAATACTCAGTTACTGCGGTAACTGTACTAATACTCTGTTACTGCGGTAACTGTACTAATACTCTGTTACTGCAGTAACTGTACTAATACTCTATTACTGCGGTAACTGTACTAATACTCTATTACTGCAGTAACTGTACTAATACTCTATTACTGCGGTAACTGTACTAATACTCTGTTACTGCGGTAACTGTACTAATACTCTATTACTGCAGTAACTGTAATAATACTCTATTACTGCAGTAACTGTACTAATACTCTATTACTGCGGTAACTGTACTAATACTCAGTTACTGCGGTAACTGTACTAATACTCTATTACTGCGGTAACTGTACTAATACTCTATTACTGCGGTAACTGTACTAATACTCTATTACTGCAGTAACTACTAATACTGTTACTGCGGTAACTGTACTAATACTCTATTACTGCGGTAACTGTACTAATACTCAGTTACTGCGGTAACTGTACTAATACTCTGTTACTGCAGTAACTGTAATAATACTCTATTACTGCGGTAACTGTACTAATACTCTATTACTGCAGTAACTGTACTAATACTCAGTTACTGCGGTAACTGTACTAATACTCTGTTACTGCAGTAACTGTACTAATACTCTATTACTGCGGTAACTGTACTAATACTCTATTACTGCGGTAACTGTACTAATACTCTATTACTGCGGTAACTGTACTAATACTCAGTTACTGCAGTAACTGTAATAATACTCTATTACTGCGGTAACTGTACTAATACTCTATTACTGCAGTAACTGTACTAATACTCTATTACTGCAGTAACTACTAATACTGTTACTGCGGTAACTGTACTAATACTCTATTACTGCGGTAACTGTACTAATACTCTATTACTGCGGTAACTGTACTAATACTCAGTTACTGCGGTAACTGTACTAATACTCTGTTACTGCAGTAACTGTACTAATACTCTATTACTGCGGTAACTGTACTAATACTCTATTACTGCGGTAACTGTACTAATACTCTATTACTGCGGTAACTGTACTAATACTCTATTACTGCGGTAACTGTACTAATACTCTATTACTGCGGTAACTGTATTAATACTCTATTACTGCAGTAACTGTATTAATACTCTGTTACTGCGGTAACTGTACTAATACTCTGTTACTGCAGTAACTGTATTAATACTCTATTACTGCGGTAACTGTACTAATATTAGGATTCATTATTGGGATTAATTATGGGATTCATTATTGGGATTCATTATCAGGATTCATTATCGGGATTAATTATCGGGATTAATTATTAGGATTAATTATTAGGATTAATTATTAGGATTAATTATTGGATTGATTATTGGGATTCATTATGGGATTATTAGGATTAATTATTAGGATTAATTATTGGGATTCATTATTAGGATTAATTATTGGGATTCATTATGGGATTAATTATTAGGATTAATTATTGGGATTCATTATGGGATTAATTATTGGGATTCATTATGGGATTAATTATTGGGATTCATTATGGGATTAATTATTGGGATTCATTATGGGATTCATTATTAGGATTAATTATTGGGATTCATTATTAGGATTAATTATTGGGATTCATTATGGGATTCATTATTAGGATTAATTATTGGGATTAATTATTAGGATTAATTATTGGGATTCATTATGGGATTAATTATTAGGATTAATTATTGGGATTCATTATGGGATTAATTATTGGGATTCATTATTGGGATTAATTATTGGGATTCATTATGGGATTCATTATTAGGATTAATTATTGGGATTCATTATGGGATTAATTATTGGGATTCATTATGGGATTAATTATTGGGATTCATTATGGGATTAATTATTGGGATTCATTATGGGATTATTAGGATTAATTATTAGGATTAATTATTGGATTGATTATTGGGATTCATTATGGGATTATTAGGATTCATTATTAGGATTAATTATTAGGATTAATTAGGGGTGTAAATACTGATTTATTTGCAGCTGATAAGATAACTGAAACATCTGAGGGTGAGAAAGTATCAACGACATCATTATTATTATCAATATTAATAATATTAATAAATTATAAATAATTACACTATTTATATTATTATGAATTGATATTAATAAAGGATGAGCATCAGATGTGATTATTCTTTATTGATTATTGATAATGTGATTATTTTTTATTGATTATTGATAATGTGATTGTATTGATATTGTAATTAACGGCTGTAGAACGGTTCCTTTAGAGATCATGTGACTCCGGTTCTGCTTTCAGGACGCAGCCGAAGACGTTCGGGTCAAACTAGAACCAGACGGCGACGTGGAGATCCAGTCGTACCCTGTTCTCAAGAAGCTGTCCATCAAACTGACGGACTGCAGAGTGTGGCTGGAGGGGCGGGACTTCCTGTCTCTGGGTCAGAACTTTTATTTATATATAAAATAACAGTCAGTGTTTCCTGTAACATCCGGCAGTCGGAGGGCGTTTACAGCAGCCAATAGCAGCTAGCGCTATCAACTAGCGTCAGTGTCTACCTTCCAGTTAACACTGCCGGACCCGGGACCGACAGGGACTTCAGCACCAAGGTGGTTTTCTTCCCGGGTTTGGCTCCTGGCAGTTAACCAGCGAGTCACCGAGCTAACAGCAGTTAGCTGTTAGCTACCGATCAATCTGTCCATCAGAAACTCTGTAAGTGACCTCGGTGCTGTAAAGTTATTCACTGTCAGTCTGCGTCCGATCCTGGTCCGGCTGCTGAGCCCGGTTCTGTTGCCCGCTAACGGCAGATAATCGGAAGAGAGAAAGCGTTTGATTGGACACAGCATTAGTAAACGCCCCTGAGTGCAGGATGAGTCATCAAATACTTTTATTGATTATCAGGAAACTCTAAAATACCTGAAACAGGACTTCCTGTCCCTGTTGGACTGGAGATAAAAACACTTTAACTTGATCTCTGACCTCTGACCTCTGCTCCTCCACAGATGATCACCCTCAGCTCTGGAACCAGAGGCAGTGCCACCCGACCAACACGGGCAGAAAGATGGTCTACTGCTCCGAGTGCAAGAAAGGGTTCTACAAGGAGTCTCACCTGGAGGCCCACCTGAGGACCCACCAGGGACAGAAACCCAACCAGTGCTGGCAGTGCGGGAAGACCTACCCAACCCTGATGAGCCTTGTCCTCCACCAGCAGATCCACGACCGCCAGGAGCCCTACCAGTGCTCGTACTGCAACAAGACCTTCGCCCTGAAGAGGGACTGGAAGACCCACCACCGAACGCACTCGGGGACCAAACCCTTCAAGTGCTGGTTCTGTGGGGATGGCTTCAGCGAGCAGGACGAGCTCACGGAGCATCTGGAGCTGCACAAAGAGGAGAAGTGCTACCACTGCAAAGTCTGCAATAAGATGTTCGTCTCCTACCAGGGCTTCAACTTCCACCGCAAGTCGCACAAGAACCAGAAGCTTCTGCCCTGCCTGAAGTGCAAGAAGACCTTCAGCAACCCTCAGAGTCTGAAGCTCCACCAGGTCACCCACTCCAACAGGAAGCCGCACAAATGCCCCACCTGTGGCAAAGGCTTCAAGCTGCTGAGCGGCATGCGCTGCCACCAGAGGACCCACGAGGACCTAAAGGACTACCACTGCACTGAGTGCGGAAAGTGCTTCTCCAGCCTGCAGGGCCTGAAGCTGCACAACCGCACGCACACCGGACTGAAGCCCTACAAGTGCACCGAGTGCGGGAAGAGGTTCACGCAGTCGCCCCACCTCAAGTCTCACATGGTCACCCACACTGGAGAGCGGCCGTTCCTCTGCCTCACCTGCGGGAAGAGGTTCACCCAGTCGTCCCACCTGAGGTCTCACATCACGCTGTTCCATGTGGGCGAGAAGCCGTTCACCTGCGACGACTGCGGGAAGAGCTTCACCATCGCTCACTACCTGAAGATGCACCGGCTGAGCCACACCAAGGAGAAGCTGTACCAGTGCTCGTACTGCGAGAAGGCCTTCTCCTACCACAACTCCTGGAGGGCCCACGAGAGGATCCACACTGGAGAGCGCCCGTTCAGCTGCCAGGACTGCGGCCAGAGCTTCATCACGTCGGGCTCGCTGCTGAGCCACCAGAGGTCCAAACATACCGGAGAGAAGAGCCACTACTGCATCACCTGCGGGGAGTTCTTCTTCACGAGCTCGCTGCTGCGGGTCCACCAGCTTGACCACACCGGCGAGCGGCCGCACGCCTGCAGCTGTGGCAAGACGTTCAAAACCAAAGGAGTGCTACGCTACCACCTGAAGAGGTTCACCGAGCACCAGCCGGCTGAGTGAAACACCTCCTCTGGCATTCTTTAAGACACTGAGCACCAAAAAGGACTGACACTTCCTGAGGATATCATTGTCTCTGAACATTACAATAAACCTCCACTCGTGGTGTGTTCCCACCAAACACTAAATCCTCCCTTTTAAGCGGTACGAGT